>NC_057696.1:2873754-2929563 GCF_014466175.1 Vespula pensylvanica
GACATACCCTCCCTGCATATAATAAAGATTATATGCAGAAAGGTTCCTTTAACTTCCGTGTAAAAATCCCTCGTTGATCCGTTCCACGGTCACCTAATCTGAAACAGAAAAAGAATAAGAGAAGAAAAGATAAACATGTAAAAATTACATTTAAAATTATAATTAATAATTAAATAAACTGAAAAAAAACAAATGTACAATTAATACTTCCCTGTAAAAATATAATTTCACCATGGTAGATCTCTCGATGATCTAACCTGAAACAGAAGAAGGATAAAGAAAAATGAAAGAAACATATACAGAAAAGAAAACAATAGAATATATATAATTGCTAGAAGAGAATAATGAAATAGAAATATATATAATCGAAATATTATAATTAATAGAAATGCACAGAATAAATAGAAATGTATACGATAAATAGAATTGTATAAATGAATTTTACGATGATAGGACCTTCGATGATTCATCTTTCCAACATTCAACCTGATACAGAAAAACGGTTAAAGAAGAAGAGAAGAAGAAAAGGAAAACAAGAGAAACCAAGATAAAGGGAAACAAAACACTAACTGATGCCGAGACGGCAGCCCGCTCAAAGGCCCACACCCGAGGGCCCCTCCCAAGGGTCCCACCCGAAAGAAACTAAAATAATTAATCACAAATAATTATTTCAATTATTATATAGATATACGTTCAAGAAATATATATATAGATATATAATAGAAAAGTTATTTTGTATTTATTATACAGACAATTTATTTTATAATATTTATATTATTTTATAATATTTATTTATTAATAATCATTAATGAAAATGTATACGATTAATATAAATGTATATAATAAATAGAAATGAAAACAATAAATAGGTAATATAACTTCATTTCATAAAAAAGAAAAGAAATAAGAAAAGAAACTGTGTGTGTTTGTGAACATTATTTATGAAAAATAAAATTCTAAATTTAATTCCGTTTATATTTATAAGATAAAATGAAAATGAAAAGTGTTGAACTATAAGCTAAACGAATATTCCCTTTCCGTAACTCGTCGTAAAGAGAGAACTTGGTATGTTCGTTTTAGCTCCATGTGCACATTTTCAATTACCTTAACTCTTCTCTTTTACTTACGAGGCGTGCGTATTACAAGTATTGAGATGTGGACTCGTTGAAATTCGTGGCAAGACTGCACCCACTGTCAAAGTCCATCCCCTTTTATCACTTCACGCGTGCCAGAGTATCCCCACCACTCCACTTGATTCTGAAACCATACAAGTTGTGTAGATTATTGAATGTATAAGTGATCCAATTATATATTTACATTGTCTATTCTGTATTTTCTGCGGAAGGCAAAAACTGTAATGTGTACTCGTCGAAATTCAAAACAAACTAAACTAGTAACTATCAAAGTTGTTCGAAGGCCCGCCTTTTTGTTGTCGCGGGTGGGAAAATATCACCATCACACTATTTCAATCTAAAATAAAATAATCTGCATAGAGTTTTGAAAGTATGAGCGATGTACTCATGTGCTTACATGAACTATTACTTGCGTGAATCGCGCCCTACGATAGATAACTTCGTGTTGCATTTATCGGTGTACAATTCAAAACTAATTTTGTAACTGTCACAGTTATTTGTAAACCCGATTATATTGATATTATACGAGGCGAACTATTCCGAAATTAGTATTTTTGAGCATTGATTTTTTGAATTAAAATTATAATAAATCAATATTTTTGATTTGAATCAAAAAATGTAAACCTTACAAGCAATGAGATAATCATTTGCTTCACGAAAACGAAACACCCACCATTGAAGCATTTATATCAATATCAGTATGTGTAATATGTTTTTTTTCTTTTGCCGCAATGTTCAAAAAACATCAACGAAACTTTTTTCGGCAAAAATGTCAAAAACATTGTTTATGCCAACAGCAAATCCAGGCAAAATTTTTGACTGATTTTAATATCTGAGATCTCGTTGTAAAGATGTAAGTTTAGATGACTACATAGCTTTTTCAAATTTTTGAAGTAGCTTTATATTTATGCATAAACTATTCTCAAAAAAAACATCTTTTTTGACACATCTTTTTTCAAAGAATATAAAGTTTTTTCAAAAATTCGATAAAGTCGTCTCCATTTTTAAACCTTCTTCATTTCTCAAGTCTTCATTTTTTAAATGAAGCTTTTTTCCTCAAAATCGGTTGTAAATTACACTTATTATTGTTTATAGACTCATTATTTATGGTGTAACCATCATAAAATCAGGTGTAATCGAAAGCTTTAAATATTCAATTGATTTCTTTAACATAACCTAAATTTATAACGAAAGCGATTGAACACGTGTATTTGCGTTGACGCGCAGAGATCAAGATACTTTTTTATTGGACATAATTTATATTTAATTTATACACAATTGTGATTAAGAAAAATAAACTATAATTAGTGATATTTCTGAAAAATTTCATAGAATTATGTCTGAAACAGAAAACAAAGAAGTTTATATTGCATATGACTCGACTATGCCAGAAACAAACGAAAATAAAATCTTCAATTGTGCTTATTCGGATATTACAGATGATTCTAATGATAGTAAAAGTATATTACTGGAATCGGTAAGATTTAATAATTATATTATAGATACGAATGTATTTTATCCATTAAATAATGAAGCACACGAAACACATGAAGCATGTGATTCTACATCTGAACCGATAGAAGAAAATAAATATCAAAAAATAATCCATTCTGATAAAGCTATTACTAACATTGAATGTATTAGTACAGAACCTATTAATGATGACAAGGTTGAATGTATGGCTACAGAACTTATTATAAATGATAATGCTAAACATGTAGAAATTATTACTGAAGAAGCCAATAATCTTGGCATTCACATTTCTACCATGCATAAGGATAATATAATTTCACATAAAATACCAGATAACAAAACAACTTCATCTCTTTCTGCAATTGCTGTAGAATATGATTCTGATATAGATAATGAAGATAGTGTATACACTGATACAAATAAAAGTTTGCATCTTAATAAAAGTCAAAATAATGAAAATATAGAAATCTTAAATTGTGAGAATACAAATGTGTATCGTGTAAAGAATGAACAGTTATCTAGTAAAGATAGTGATAGTGATAGTGATAGTGACAATGATGATTTTAGCAATAGTAGTGATTCATCGGTAATAGTTTTACCAAACGATTCAGATGAAAATAGTGACAGTGAAACAAAGAGGTAAGATAGTACTTTTTTGAATATATTGATTTCTAAAAAAAATAAATATATTTATTCTTTATAGAAATAAACTAAATGATAAAAAACAATCTAAGGAAAAGGAACTAAAAAGTGAGTTAGATGATCTTCCTCCAATAGAAGATCTTAAAATATCTGTATCTGAAAACTCATGTGATTTAGTTGGAGAAGTGAGTGAAAGTTTAAGTGTTCTTTTTTCTATATTAAAAAATAGATAATAATTTATTATTTTTATTAAAAAATTTTATTTTATTTTATATAGGTTGCCTGGATGGTTGAACAATTAGTAGTTGTCCGTCCTAAAGCTAATAAACCAACTCTTAATTTAGATACTGTTCTTTTTATTGATAAAGGAAAAAGAGCATTAGGCAGGATATTTGATGTTTTTGGACGAGTTTCTGATCCACATTACTGTGTACGATTTAACAGTCCTGCACATATAAAAGAAAATGAAATTAGTATTGGCATGGAGGTTTATTATTGTCCAAACTCGCCATATACATCTCTCGTCTTTTTACATGAATTAACTAAGTAAGTATTAAATATTGAACTATTCTATTACATGTGCAGTGCTCCATCTATTAAATTATAATATATAACATTATAATAAATTTTATTAATTATAATATATTATATAATATATCGTAATATTAATATTAATTACAAAAAAATATTAAATTTTATAAATTATAAAATTTTATAAATGTAATATATTATGTAACAATTGTTTAGAATGAAAGGTACTGATGCTGTTGATGATGATGAGGCTCCAGATTTTTCTGATGATGAAGAAGAAAGGAAATATTATGAAAATTTAAAACAGAAGAAAGTAAATGAAATAATTAGTTCAGAAGAGAATACTCCACATAAGCGAAGACGCAAGTCAAGTAAGTCAAATATTTCATTTCTTGTAATTACTATTTCTAACACTATCTCTTTTTACACGTAGTATCGAGTTGGCAGTCTAACCATCCTTGGAATAGAAACATAGTAAAAAATTTTAAAGGAAGGAAATCTCATGTTAGGAAGAATGATAATTCTGCTATATCTAATTCATATAATTCACCATGGACATCATTTCCATATTTTAATAATTTAAATTACACATCTAATTTTCAACAAATGCATTCAACGCATAGTGGACTTTATGGATATATGCCCTATTCAAATAACTTGCAAACTAACAGTACAAATCAAAATTCCAATAAGTACAATATCAACCCTCAATGTATTAACATCAGCAGGAATGAAACAACAATACCAAACCCTAAAATCCCTTTTGAAATGCTTCCTAGGTTTCAATCTGCTGCATCAGTTAGTGTTAATAGACAGAATACATTTCCAACTCCAAATATAAGATATCCACATACAGATATATATTGGCAATCACAAACTTCATATGTAACTTCACCTTTATCATTTTTACCTCCACCACCACCACCTCCACCTCCACCTTCCATAGAACAAAATCATGATACTTTACAATAACAATGTATTAATGTCAAATGAAAATAATAAAATTATAAATAAAAAATATTGAAGATCTAACCATATTACCATTTTTATTAAATACTAGTATTAGTAAAATTTCTTTACTTTGTATAAATATTTATATACAATTTTATGTTTGCATATTAAACATAATGTATTCAAATGTTTTACCTCAATAGATTAACATAATATTTTGTGGTTTTTTTCTATACAGATTTTTATATAATGTGTGAATAGATATTGTTTTAATGTGTGATATGTATAATTTTATAATCTTAAAATTGATAGCAGATAAAATATTTCACTATATTTTGGGTATAAAAATTGAGAGTATAACTTTCACAATAAGTATATTTGTAAAAATTAATTATTAAAAGACATAAAATATTTTTATAATAAAATAAAATTGGTCATCCTGTCAAAAAAGTGTCATATTTATAATTCAACATGTTAGGTTTGTCTAATTCTTTCTCAGCAATCATAATATCATTCTTTATTTCTTTTATTAATTCATCTAAAAAGATTTGTTTTTATATATTTAATGTTTTTACAATACATAAAATATAAGAGAAAATAAAATTTAATTTACCTATTGATGCAAAATCTTTCTCTTTTCGTATATAACCAGTAACAATCACTTTAAGTTCCTTTCCATAAAAATCATTTGGAAAAGTTTCTAATATATGAACTTCCTACAAAAAATTATTATAAAATTAGATTAATAAGTATGCTATATATTTCATTATAGTTAGATTATATACACACGCACACGCGCGCACACACATTGTTTACTACTTACAAATGTTTTTTTCTCATTTTTATAAAATGGATTCCATCCAACACTTGTAACCATTTTATATATCTTCTTTCCATCTAAAGCAGCCCAACCATAATATATACCAGTGTCAAAATCCTTAGGTAATGAATTAACAACGCATTCTGGAAAATTTGCTGAAAAATAAGAATCTCTGTTAGATTGTTAGAAACGAATGAAATAGATATATATATTTCAAAACGCGCGAAAATATTAGTAAGTAAAACTTTCGCTAGATGT
This sequence comes from Vespula pensylvanica, assembly GCF_014466175.1. Taxonomy (NCBI): domain Eukaryota; kingdom Metazoa; phylum Arthropoda; class Insecta; order Hymenoptera; family Vespidae; genus Vespula; species Vespula pensylvanica. The sequence goes on from NC_057696.1 coordinate 2,879,563, forward strand.
CATCGATATAAACGGCAAATTTTTTAAATCTTTATTCGTAATATTGCAGAGATAACGCATTAAGATGATTACGTTATAAAAGCTTATTGTAGATAACTATTAAAAGATCTTCAATATTAGAGATATCGTAACATATTAACATATCGAAATAATTTTCACAGGTCATTTATAATAGGGTAATTGAATTAAAATTTCTATACATTTATTTAATTTAATGCAACTTGTGTATATGTATCTATTATTATATGTATTTATATTTGTTATTATATGTATATATATTATATAATATATAATGAATTACATTATTTTCAATAAAACAAAGAATGGATTGTATAAAAGTGTCCTTATATTTTAAAAACCAGAAATATTTCAATTTCGATAAGTTAATCCGTTTTTTCCTTTTTACATTATAATAATTTAAATTATTAGTATATATATATATATATATATATATATATATATATGGGATTTTAAATGTATAAATTGATACCTGTAGGAATGCCTAATGCTTTTGAGCCTCTACCAAAACCTCGCACCACCATACCAGATACAAAACATGGTAATATTTTATCACTCATCTCACGTATCTATGTTTCTCAGATTCGTGCCACGAAGTAATCTTCGGCAAGCGGGTATATAACGCTACAGTAAATAAAACAAATATATTCAATTTTTCTTTATCATTGAGAATATTCATATAATTGTTAGAGTAAACTTTTTATTCACTATAAAATCACTATTGATTCTCGATTTTTTTTAATAATACTACGTGGCAATGAGGACATGAGTAACTGTGATGAGTTAATATGTACATATGTAGTCTTTTTTAATAGCTACTTTTATCTATGAATGAATGCATATAATTGACTCAAATATTCGTACAGTACTACCAATATAAACGTAATATTAATTATTTGTTGTTCAAAGATATATCATATCTTATCAAGTATATTGATTTAATGATTTTCATAAATTTTAAGTGATTACATAAAATATACCGAGTTTATTAACTACATTGAAATAAATATGTCGGAAAAGAAACCAAAAATAATTGTTTTTGACTTAGGTTAGAATACATATTTTTATTAAACAAAAATATTCTATTATTATTTCTTCTTACCATTATTTTATTTTCAGATTATACATTATGGCCTTTTTGGGTTGATACACATGTAACACCTCCATTTATAAAACGGTTTGTTTTATTGAAATTATGTAGTTGTTTTACTGTGATATACTAACCACGTGTCTTTAATATTCTCTGTGGTGTTTTTGCACAAGTACTTTTACATAAAAATAAATATGATTCAATATTAGATGCAACATATTTTAGGAAAAAAGATGAAATAGTGGATGCACATGGTCAGATTATACGTCATTACAAAGATGTACCTGATATACTAAACAAATTATCAGAGGAAGGATATGAACTTGGTGTAGCATCACGTACTTCAGAAATCAAAGGTGCTAAACAATTGTTAAACTTACTAGATTGGGAGAAATATTTTAAATATAAAGAGATATATCCAGGTTCCAAAACAACTCATTTTTCACAGTAAGTTCTGTAAAATATTAAAATACATATGCCATGAATATATTTGTAACTAAAACAAAAAAAAATATCGATTAATTTAATTTTTTTTAGGATTAAAAAATTATCTAATGTTGAATATAAAGATATGATGTTTTTTGATGATGAACAAAGAAACATATCTGATTTAAATAAAGTAGGAGTGTTGTCTATATTAGTTAAAAATGGTATGACACATGAAGTTATAGATCATGGATTAAAAAAATTTTCCAAATTATAATTACTGTATATTTTGAAACATCATATTGTAAATAATACTGTATATACATATTTTAAGCAGCAATTTATATATTACGTATAACTTCATTCTTATCGTTTAAAATATATGATATAAATATATCAGTTTAAGAAAACATAATAATATAAATTTTCTTTTACTGTATTTTTACAAAGTATGATCAATACAAATTATTTGCCATTGTATAGTATTGTAATGGACTACTAACAACAACATCATCATCAATATTTTTATGTACTATTTTGAAATAAGTTGTACATATTATTTCTGGCTTTTGCAAAAGCATTTTTTCAAGAAATTTATCTATTTCATCTTTTGTTAATGAAATACTCAAAAGATTAATAAGCCTATCTGAGTCAAAATTTTTAAATGGACAACCTCCTTCATACGTGGGTCCTGGGATTTGTGTCTAAAATTGAAACAAATATAGAACATATTAACAAAAATTATTTCTCCTAATATGATTTGTAATAGAATATAGAACATCAATGAAATACATACACACATAACAGTGCAATTGGGAGATTTATAATTTCTATGAGATCCTTCTAAACCATAAAGATGTCTAATACTGTATATAAATTTTTTCTCATCTGTTTGCCATTTATGCATACAAACAGAAGTACAGGTATGCGGTTTAGAATATTCCTCTTTCCAATATTGAATAGCATCATCTATTTTCATACCACTTTCCTTTAAAAAAAGACTATAGTATAAACGAGCATAATGACTAAGACGATGCCTTTTCTTCAATACCATATGAAGATGTTGCATGCACAAGGGAAACTTTTGTATTTCAAAATTTATGTTCTTATTATTTATTCTTCCAATGGTAGGTCTGTTTTGCAATATATAAAACTGGACTTGTTGCTTGAGAGAATTAAGTCTAACGTCATTGTTGACATGCCATGTGTGGGATTTAATATGTTTTAAATCTTGTATTAAATAAGTATTAAATAATGCTACCAATAATTTTTTCCATTGCGAACAATATACAATAGCATATCCACCAGTTAAGTCAACCTCTCTTCGCTTGATTAATTCTGGTATTAACTCAAATCTTACTTGAACAAGAATAAAGTAATAGATTTACAAATTTTGTTTAAAAAAAATATATATACACACATACAAATGTATAGTCTAAATGATTATAGATAATACCTAATACTATTGATATATACCTTTGTATTGAAAAATACAACAATCATCAGTATGATTTTTTGACATAATATGTTTAAAAACTGTAGATTGTAAATAGAATACACATATTCTTCGTATATTTAAACTTATCTTATTCTCTTTGTGATTTATTGTATCCAATTGCCTTATGATACTTTGAAGAAGACTATTTAATTGTCTAGGTATAATATTATCTAATCGATGTTTCAATAATAATGTTTCTCTTGGAACCCAGTACATCCATAAATCAGTTGATGTCGAAGCTATTAACCTAAAGTATGAATGTAGTCTGATACCGATAAATCATTTTATAATGGTGGTGTATAAATGTACATTACAATGACATAATTATACAATTACCTTAATATAAAATGACCAACTTTATCATATGCAGAACTTTCTAATAAGTATTGAAAATTTCCATCAAATTCATTAATTTTATTATTATATAAATATTCTAAATATTCTAACCTAGTATATACACATTTTTCCATAATATGTAGAGATATCTGTCCATTCGGCGGTTTGATGTAAAACATTTTAAAGATTGATTAATGTTTCAATAAGTGTTACTAATTCTTGATAAACAATTTCTTGTTGACAATTTGCCAAATTTTACTCGCTCGATACATTTTATGTTGTATATTTTGTTTAAAAGTTCGCGTTTTTGCGAATTTGTGAATTATAACATAGTAAAATAACAGTTTCGAGATTGGATATATAGGTACTGAGTGGATAACATTTTTATAAGTCCAAATTAAGTATACTAGTATATTATTTCAATTTAATAAAAATTTTATTTCACCCTAAATAACAATCACCTCTGTCTTCCTTCTCTACCGCGTCTCGATACACTAGTTATTAATCCCACGATGGTTAGAACTAAAAAGAAGATAAACTAATCTTACTAGATGGGATACTAAAATATTTCTAAGTTTCAGATGACACATGCGCCATCTAGGGACTCAACCGTGAAGTGCGACAATAGTATTAAAGGGTGCGTTACAAATACAATACGTACCATGCTTCATTTTTTCTATTTTTCATTATGTTCATAAAACGCATGCAAAAGTTTAGTAAGCAGCTCCATACGATCAACTACTACTCTGTCTAAAGTTATTCAATCTCGAACAAATTCAGCAGTTAAGACTTGAACCTTGAATTCTTTAATGGAAAACTGAATGAAGATATAATAGGCTTTACTCTACACTTATTCTGTTTATTCGGGCTTATTTTTGTTTGTTATTTTCAATTGAATGTTTTATGATTCTGATTTCGTATCCTATATAATTATTTGAAAATGTCAAAGAAACCTAACAAATCTGCATGGGGAAGACGAGGCAGAAGGACGAGTAATCCAGAAGATAAACATTACTTTGGTATTATTTATAATTATAATAATATAAACTCTTGAATGTTTTATCAATTTATAAAGTCATGGAAAATATGCAAAATGTACAAATAGAATATGTGAAATCTAAAAAAGAGTATGTATTAATTCCATGTATTTTGTCATAATTGCAATATTAATTATATTGTTAATGTTAATAATTTGTTTATTAGTAATATTAAGTTTTATTATACTATATTATACAGGACATGATGATCGTGTTGGAAGAACAAGCAGTGGAACGTGTGGAAATAGACGTCGTGTATCTTTTAAACCTCAAGGAAGATTAGGCAGAGATATATCAAGAAGCTTAACTTTGGCATTAGATGATGATATACCAATGGCAGGAACTTCCAATAATAACAACAGACAAGTCATTGTTCGAGGAAGGAATAGAGGTTTATCTAGAGGAAGAAATAGTCCTTTACCACATAGAGCAATTCGTACTGGTATCTTATCTACACCTCAATCACTACCTGCTGGAGAAACTAACTGGTATAAAATTACGGTAAATATATTGTGATATGTGATTCTTATTATTTAAGTATTATTTATATTTATATTTATTTATTTATTTTTTAGATACCATATGGTGCAAAATATACAAAAGATTATATTTTGAGCAGTCTTAACAGCATTGCTTCAGAAGCTTTTGTACCTATAATGGTAAATAGATTTATAATAGATATTTTATAATTCCTGTGTATTGGTTCAATTTTCCAGATTTTTAACGTTCTTTTCAAAATCATTTGTAGTATAAGACTTCAGGAAACGAAGCGTCCTTTTATGTTGATAGTCAAAAAGCAGCAAGTATTCTTCTTCATTGTGATCGTAAAATTACAACAACAAATGGATTTAAACTTCGAATAAAAATTAAATTAGGACTTCCACAGTGTGAAATCAGTGATGCTTTAAAAGAAAGATTAAAACAAGCTATGGTTAAACGATATGTTCAAGAGACAAATGCTTTAGATTTATCAAAATTTCATCATGATCCTGGTTAGTCAAGCAATCAATTTCTAATTTTTGCATGGAAATATTAAATTACTATTATAAAATACTTATTAGTACAATATCTATTTTTGCTATAGATCTTATTGCAGATTACTTTTGTGCATTATCTCGACCGATTATGTTAATGGCAGTATTAGATATTGTGTCAGAGTATGTACCCACGTTAGAAGCATTGAATCTGGATGGTAACAAGTTATATATGATTGAAAAACTTGATGTCCTATATAAAAAATTTCCAAGATTGAAAATACTTTATATAGGAGATAATAAGGTAAATCGTATATATAAATTTAACACTTAACAAAATACAAATATATATAATCTAACAAAACATACATATATGTGTATTTGTTGTAGATAAAAGAAATTAGTCAATTAGATGCTATAAAAGAATTACAATTAGAAGAATTAAGATTGACAGGAAATCCTGTCTCCAATAGGTATATATCTCGTCAAAATGACTATATTAGGTAATGTATTGTTTTACATAATTTTTTTTATTCTTAATAAGAAATTTGTCAAAGAATGTAGAATATGTATTTCGATGAATTTTTACAAATATTGTCTATATTTATTTTTTGATTTTATACGTGAATATTGACGATTTTTATATTAAATACAATTCTTTATGTGTAGAATTAATTCATATCTGCATTCTTTGCTAATTTATTATGTAAAAATATGATACATATTTTTGTTATCACAACTAATTTGGAGCTTTTGGGTTTCTTTCTCAACAACAGCGGTGTACGGAAAATATTTCCTAAGCTTTTAAGACTGGTAAGGAAAGAATCTAACTATTGAGTATAATAGAAGAAATTATATTAAATTAAATTAAAAAAATAATGTATAAATATAATAATGATTTTGTTAAAAATTTATCTATTTTAAAGGATGGTATAGAGTTACCACGTCCAATATTATTTGATGTTGCAAATGATACAACAAAAGTGCCTCATACTCAACGATTATTTGTCACAGATGTTAAAGCACAAGACATAGCAAGTCAGTTCTTGCAACAATATTTTATTATTTTTGACAGTGAAAATAGGCATCCATTGTTAGATGCATACGATGAGCATGCACGTTTCAGTTTGACAGTGATAAATAATCAAACTACTGAAAGGTAAGTGAAAAAATGATATTACACTTTTTACGATACATTATAAATCATAATGTTATTGAAAATTATCGGAATTTTCAGATTAAGTGCATATCTTTCAGAGAATAGAAATTTATTTAGAGTAAATAATAATAATAAGAGGCAGAAATTATTAAAGCAAGGTAGATTACCAGTTCTATCTTTTATAATAGAACTACCACGAACAAAACACCATTTAAATACCTTTACAATGGATATCAGTGTTATAACTGTAAGTTAATATTATTTGAAGAATATTAAAAATAAATTTTTTGTTTTGTTTAAATACTATATAAATAATTTGGTAAATCGAACTTACTTTCTTCTTTTTGTCCTTTTCTTTTTACAATTATAGCAAGGAATGATGTTGATCACAGTAACAGGATTATTTGACGAATTGAATAATAAAGGTGATCAACTACGTTATTTCAATAGGACATTTATCATAGTACCAAGAGGAAATGGCTATTGTATCTGTAATGAGCAATTGCATATTAGTCTTCCTACTGAAGAACAATGTAAAAAATTCATCACTGATAATTTCTCAGCCCAAATGTCTGATGTACCAAGTGGATCTAAATCTTCATCAGAAATACGATCACCGCAATTAACGGAAGACGTAAAACGAAAAATGGCATTAACATTAAGTCAAGAAACGAACATGAATTCAGAATGGAGTTTGAAATGTTTAGAGGAAGTTCACTGGAATTATGAAAATGCAATATTAGCTTTTCAGGAACTTTTCAAACATGGACAAATACCGTCGGAAGCATTTACAAAATAAAAATTGGATTATAGGTAAAAAATATGACAAAAATACATCATTCTGTATTCAAATTTTTTCGTAAATCATTCTAATTCTCATTGTTTATCACAGCCTTCAAAGTAATATGTACAAAATTGATGAATTTTATAGATAAAAATGAAATTTGTTAATTTATAATTACATATTGTTACTATCTTTTTCATATTTTGTGCTACAAAGACACAAAAAAAAGAAAAAGAAAGAAAAGAAACAAATAGAAATAAGTTTAATCTTAAAAAGTTAAAACAAAGCAAGTTTAATTGAAAAATTATAATTTCTTCTTGAATTTACAGTTACCTACAGATTTTGCAATATATCTATTTGGAACAATGTATATGATGAGGTTTATATAATAATAATAATAATAATAATAATTATAGTTGTAATTAATTAATGCAAAAATCAATATCGCATATTACAAATACTTACATACTATGTAATGAACTTTTCTTTTTTGACAATTATTATTAATTAATCATTTTTTGTATATACGACTTAGTAATCAATTTGATAAAATATTTATTCAAACAATTTATTATACTATAAAAATGTATATATTATTAATAACATTAATTTACAATTAATGTGGTTTTTTTTATTTTTTTATTTTTTATCCATTTTCTTAATTTTTTATAAAACACACACAAACATATAGTTGTATCAGATTAATTGTAATATAGTAAAATTTAATGAAAATCTTAGATTTCAAAGGAAATTAACTAAAGAATGCTGTGTTAAACAATTTACTTTCTGAAAACATTTGATAGATTAATTAATATTGTAGTTCTCACTTTTATTATGAAATTCAAATAAGTTAATTACTTAAATATTAAAATGTATAATATACACAAAGTAAAATAAGATATTTTTACTAATGTTATCAGATGTTTTCAGAAACTTGGAAAAAGATTGTATGATTCTGATAGATATGATAAGGGATGAATGTAATTAAGAAAAAGATATAAATTATTATAAAAATCTGTTTTAAAGAAAAAAATCCTGCTGTTGAAAATCCTGTTAAAAATCTTAAAAATCAAATGATTATATATATATATATATATCAATTGGTTAAAAATTAGACACAAATATCATATATTTATAATATCCAACTATCACAAAATATACCTTATAAATCCTAAAAATTAAATCAATTGGCAAAATTAATTTGCTATAGTTATAGTCGATTATCTTGTTTAAAGATACAAATGACGATATCTAGATTAAAACAAAAATATATGCTATACCATGTATAGCAACACAAATATGTAGTGTGTATATATATATATACGCTGTGTGTATATATATATATATATACACGGATCTTATATTCAAGATTGTATATTCATGGGTTAAATATGTATTAAGTAAATATACATATAGATAAAAATGAAGAAGATATGATTCTAAGAAAAATAAAGATCTGATCTGATCAGATTAAACAGATTTACATGATGAAACATGTAAGAATTTATCAAAAGGCTGGCTTTATCATCTTTCACATTATTTTAATTATTTACTTAGTTGTTTATTTTATTATCAATATAAAATTAGTTGAATTATACAATGTATGAAACAAATTTGAACACTAATCGATTTATACTCATATTTTATACAAATAATAATCATAATTTATTTTAATAAGATATTATTATTTTACCTATTGGTACTACTTATAATATTATATGTAATGACACCTTTTTTTATATCTTAATGCAATGTCATATTATTTTATGTATTACAATTAACTTTATTTTTAATTCTTTATTTCTAATATTGTAATACATATATTTTATAAACTTAATGTAGCCAAAAGTGAATGGTAATAAAATGGATTACATATATATTAATTAAATGTTACAATATTATATGTACAAGATGTCTGTTCATAGCAAATTATTTTGTAACTGCTTGAACTTACAACAAAGTTTAATAAAAGAAAGTTTAATAAGAGAAATTACATGGCTCTGTCTCAGCTACAGTCTGTAAAATTTTTTTTTATTCGTGATCTTTTCGAGTTATGAAGATACCTATATATATTTTTTTTTTTTTTACATATTTATACAATAGGCATTATTTTGTAGTAACCAAATTAAAATCGTATTTAGTAAAAAATTGCTATTATGTATTGATTGAAATTTAATATATTGTAGTCAATTATTTATGTAATTTTATATTTATATGAAATATATTTTTTTTCAGTAATATAAAAGTTACGTTTTAATTTGAGATCGTATTTTTCATATCGGTAACTTGCACTAACTCGTGTGTGCTAACATAACCTATTACTTGTATTTAGGTATCGGTTTATGCAGTCGTACGTGTATGTTTAAACGCGTTAGCGATTTTAGTATTCTTCATATTTATTAGGATTTATTACAAATCATAAAAATTACATTTATCTCCGATAGTATTATTTAATATTTTTTGTATAATATTAAAATACAAATATGGTTGTTTTTACTTGTAATCATTGCGGCGAGACTTTACAAAAACCACGTGTTGCAAAACACTATCAATTTCAGTGTCGTAATAAACCTTATTTAACGTGTGTGGATTGTTTAAAAGATTTTCAGTAAGTATTCGTTAATTTTCATTTTATAAACTTTGATTTTTGGAATATATTCTATTTGAGGTCAAAACAATTTAAGTGAACAGGAATATGTACAACATACAAAATGTATAACTGAGGCAGAACGATATGGTGGTAAAAACTATGTTCCAAAACCTACAGCTTGTAAGGGTGAACGTAAACAACAAGAATGGCTTAAAATTGTAAATAATGTACTTGAGACAAATAAGGATTTATCTAATGCAGAAAAAAGTTTTTTACAAGCTTTGTCAAAATGTGAAAATATTCCTAGAAAGAAAGTCAAATTTATCAATTTTATTAATAATGCATTTGGATTTAAAACAAACAAGTCAGTAGTTGAAAGTGTTTGGACAAAAATGGAAAAAGCTTATCAACAGGCAGTAGATAATAACATAAAGCAAGAAAAAATTGGAGGTAAGTTTGATTAATCTTATGAAAATGATATTATTATTCCATTCTAAATCTTCTTATTTAAATTGTAGAGCCTAATAGTAATCATAAAATAGAAATTCATATGGAAGAAAACAAAAATTTGAAGAATAATTTGGATAATAATATTGCAGAAAACCAAAATAATGAAAATATATTCAAAGAAAGTAAATGTGATAAACAAGATATAAATAATGGATTGTCTGACAATAATCGCATTGAGGAATTGGAATCTTCAAACAGAAAAAAGAAATCTAAGAAAAGAAAACTTTCTCCATCAATAAGAAATGCAGAGGAATCTTCTATCACTAAAAAAAATAATATGGATGATCTGAATGTAATTCCAGAACCTTTAAATGAAAGTCAAAATGAGAATACATTGGAAACAACTAAATTTAATTGGAAAAATACTATTTTAAATATAGTATCTGTGAAAGGTGAGATATCTTTAAAGAAACTGCAAAAAAGGGTACGCACACAATACACAAATCATTGTCAAGATGAAATAACAGATGAAAAGTTCATTAATAAATTTAATAAGAAACTTAATAAAATGACTGAAATTATTGTATTTGAACAAAAAATAAGACTAGCATAAATATATAAATTATTGACAATAAAAATTTGTGTTACTATTTGAAATTAAAATATGTTGAGAAACAAGATTATTGAGAACTATTTGAGAAATAGATACAATGTGACAAAATCAAAAAGCATTTTACTTTTTTTTCTTACCACTGTACCTTAACTCAATTTAATAGGAATCTATTTAGAAAAATTAAGTATCAAATTTCTCAAATCTATTATACTTTTAAATATTTGGAATCTTTTTTTTTTTTTTTTTTTGAGATATTTAGAGATATTAAACTATAGTTTTTAATATTTAAATGGAACTTATTTGTATAGAAGTATTTTGGTTCAATGAACTCATTTTAGGGAATAAGGAATATTAAATTTGAATGTCAGAGAAAAGGTAGTGTTTATAATATTACATATTATTTTTTACACATACGAAAAATATATGGTAACATTCTTCTTTAAACTGTTTGTAAGCATATTCTATACTACATTGAAATTCTAAATAGATTCTGTTATATACTACAGTGTTATTTAGTAAAACGTAATATTTATATTTTTTTATTTATTATTTATCTTGGTAACACCATATTCATTTCAAGTCTGCTATGTTTTTTTTTTATAAATTCTATCATAAAAGAAATCAACATATTTTCAATGAAATAAATTTTTTGTTTTCTGTATATATGTTATGATTCAAATAAAATTATATTATTAAGCAAAATGGTCTCTTCGAATTTATTCTCTTATTAGAAAATAGTAAAATAATAAAAATTTGATATTTTTGAAATCTACCAACATGAAGATATGTATCTATTTAATTTTTTTCTAAAACTATACAACTTTCATTTAAAAGGACTTAATATTTTCGTTCTTTTCTTTTGTTTTTTTAACGTATTTCTCTTTAAAACAATATACTGTACACACACAATAAACACGCACACGTGTTATCTAATTAATTATGTTATATAAGTATTTTATTTTACATAGTTATCTAATTTCAATTATTGTATAGTATGTTGGGAACCAATTAAAGGAAAAGTTTGTGTGATTTTACCAATTCCTTTGGTACGACCCTCTCTTAATAGAAGTCGCATTCCAACATGAAGGTATTCTGGATGACTAACAAACCTAAATAATATAGACGCTGTGTCATTTGTCTGTAAACCTCTGTCTTTCATATCCATTATACCTTCAATTATACAGGTTTGCCTTACGTTACCTACGTGAACAGTAGTTTGAAAACCAGAAAAAATTGCAGTAGCATGGTAAACAATTAATACAGTAGCCTGAAACATGAAATTAAACATTTAAGAAATTAAGAATGAACCTTTTTCGTTTATTTTTAAAGTATCAGTTCGAATAAATAGTTTAGATGATATGAAATTAGTTCGATTAAAGTACATTATTTACTTGAAAAAATAAAGTTGCATGTGGCTTATCTCGCACAGAGACTAAAACCATGCCTGGTCGAAAATGTGGTAGAGGTGGACTGTGGTTTGTTGATGGTGCCAAAGTTAAACTGGCACTTTGTGATGCTCGTACCAAACAACAAGGAGCTTTATTACGATGTATACTAGCAACTTTTACAGGACTAAATTTACCATCAGGTAAAGGTCCTACTAATAATCGTGTTCCGGGTGCAATTGCACCTTTTACAAGTAAGCCACCCAAAACAGGTTGAGTTAAACCAGCAACTCTACAATATTTTGATTATTATGTACTACTACTACTACTACTACTACTATTATTTTTATACTATTATGATTAATCTGTGTATCATAAGAAAATATTTAATATAACATGATATTATTTTTACATACAATTCCTACCTAAATGTTTCATCAATTTGGAATAAACACGACTCTGGATCTGAATCCGTAGGATTTGTTTCAGATGGTGGTAAGTTTCTAATAAATGATGTTAATTCTCCTAATCCTTTTCCAGTAACACAACTAACTGTAAATACTGGTATAATATCTGTTTCATAATACTGTGATATATCGTTATTAATATTATATAATAATAATTGTTTAGAGTAACCATGTGCTTGTATTGCATTTTCTAGTTGAACTAAGGTATCATGAGTATCACAAAACCCAAGGTCATTTTTATTTAAAACAATGAAAAATGGAAGTCTTAATGTCAAGCAAAGAGCCATATGTTCTTGTGACGCTTCGTTCATTGGTGGTGCAATCACCAATATGACATAATGAGGAGAATATCCTATAACATTGAATCGTTTTTTATTTATTATTTAATTTAATTCGAGAAAGTAAAGAGAAGAGATACGTTAAAAAGATCTTTTACCTGTTAATCCCGAAACTGTTGTTCTTAAATATTTGCGATATCCAGCCAAGTCTATAAAGGTAACAACTTTCGAAGCATGTTCGCAAATTTCTTCAGCTGTTGTCATTTCAGCGTAATTTAAGACATGTCCTTCGTTATCAAATCCGATAATTTCGTGCGAAATCGACGATGTGCGTCCTGTTTTTATTTCATGAAGATGCCGTAACATATTTAATCTTGCTCTCCCTCTACCATTATCTAATTCACCTTGCGTTAATACCCCTAAATAGACATTGCTTCTTATAACTCAAATATATTATTTTCATTGTAAATAGATAAAATAGAATGAGCAAAATAAATATTGCAGAGCAAACTTTAAGTATACTTCTCTACCTTAAATGTCCTCTGCTAAGCCTCTCACCTAAGAGAGTTGACTTTCCAGCATCCTGAGCACCTATTACTGCCAATCTCAAGTCAACAACACTCGCTTGATCCTCTCTATCATCTTTTCGTAACTTCTTCACTAGAACTTCAGCTACTCTTCTCTCACCGTCGCATTGTTTTTCTTTAACATTTTTATATTTAGAAATAGCAACTCTTTCACGAAGTACACAAGTTGTCGCACCCAGTCTAGAGGCCATTTCTTTTAAAGTTTTAAGAGATGCCTTTAGTTCTTCTTTTGACAAGCCCGTCAATCTTCCATTATCTTCAACGCCTATATAAATTCATCATTGATAGACTAGATATTTTATAAACAATCTTTAAAGAAATATGTGATTTTACCAATTTGATAGATTGCTTCCCCATGACCTTCTCTCAGCCTCCATTTCATTTGTGTAACAAGATGTTCGAATCGTTGATTAGATGGATTTATTAATTTCAATTTATATTCAACATTGCCTTGCTCTGGTTCTGGTGGTAACTTTTCTTCTTGACCTTCATCAGCACTGTAATTTTCACAATCCGATACATCATTTTCTTTAGTTTCTGAGTCATCCCAAGTGCTTCTTATAATATTTTTATCATCCTCTGGGTCGAATAATGATAAAAATGACTCCATATCTAAAAATTATCGGAAAAAATGTTAAGCAAATGAAATGGCTTTGTACTAAACAATATTTCAACTCAAAATCATTTATCAGTAATATTTGTATGAAAAAATTGTCTGATGTAATAACTTATAAAATGATACAATATTAATGTCGTAATGTTTTTGTAATAATTCGAGAAATTAATAATATGATACTAACATGATGTTTCTCATTTTGAATAAAAAAGAGAGAGTCAAGGCTCGACTTAAAAAAATACATGACATACTATATATATACGTGTGTGTGTATATATATATATGTACATCATATGCCAACATAACATAAACAGATGTATATATTATGAAGTGAAGTCAAACATAAGAAGGACAAACTACATATCCGCTTATATGCACATTTGTGTATAAATAAAAACAATAAAATCGTTTTCGAATATAATCAAAGGAATAAAAATAAAAAATAAATTTATTTAATATGGCATTCGTGTGTGTTGTACAGCTGTTTGAAAGTGAAATGACAGTTATTATCTAAAATTTTCGATAGAATTATGACGTAATATTTTCTAAACGAACAAAAAATTAAACAAAAAATTCGTATTAAAAATATTAACGTGAACTTACTACATTTTCAAAAACGAAACTTTTCTTCTACAAATGTACGTTTTAATCCAAAATTACTCAATCATCCAAGCTTCGTGCTGTAGTTGTGGCCGCCATGACAAATGTTCCTTTAATCTAGAGTTACCAACATCCAAAAATGTGACGCAAATGATGCAATTTGATATAATTATGTTTAAAGTTTTCGATCATTTTTATATCGTTTATACTTGAATAATAATTATATTTTTATTTTCCTTTTTTTTTATTTTTATTTTTTCATAGAAAAAATATTTTCTAACCCGTATCTTCGAGAGTTGACGTCATTACTATATAAAAATTTACGCGAATAATGTAACATTAAATAAAAAATGCAATCTATAATGAAGAATAAAATTGAGACACATAGTCATCTATGAAATAAATAAATGCAGCTACATATCGTTTGACGGAAAAATTACTAAAAATTGAAATTGTGAAAAAAACAAATCTTCCTAACCTAACAACATTGTGAAGTTTTTGAATTCTCAATAATTTTGTCAAACGTACTTATTCGTATTTTTTGTTCGAATATAGAGGGGTTGATTTCTTTAGACGAGTGTACTTGAAAAGAATATATAAGGGTAGGAATCCCTCGATTCAAGTGTCACGTGTCCTATTTGTATTAGCCCTTAGGCGAACGCGTGTCTTATATCCTTTACGCCTTTATGTTCTGCAACACAAATATTGCAAACGAAGTTACGAAGGATATACATCTATATATATTCATTTTATTGTGTCATTGAAAGAAGAAAATAGAAAATTCTAAGAGATCGAGTCGATTTTGATCGATTTTTTTTTAATTTGCCTTATAAATTTCAATCATTCATTATCGCAAAGAAAAGAAAAAAAAAAAAAGAAAGAAAAAAAGAAAGAAAAAAAAAAGAAAGAAAAAAGAAAAGCTTTATCAAAATATTATCAATTTATAGTTCCGTCCAGTATTGATCATCATAAATATTTTATTTTATCATTCAAATAAAATTCTATTTTCTTTTGCAAGTTATTTTTTTTTTGTATTTTTAATCGATAATCAAGAATAATCGATGAATGGTATTTTACGTAAATAGCGTACGTAATTCGATATATAGAATCGATATTATGTATTTGTGCTATAATAAAACGATTTGAAAAATATTGAAATACTATAATTTGTATAGTAGTGAAAATGGAGCACAGTTTGAATGCATCTGTTAATGACAAAATCTTCTCTGATGGACTATTCAGAAGGCGTATTATCTCGGTTGGATCTGTTGACAACGTAAACACAAATTGCGATTCGTCGGACAATATCAAAAGAAGATTTAATTTATTCGTTCGCCCTAGGCAAATCTCGATGGTTTCTTTTTCTTTTTTTTTTTGCCAAGAGTAAAGAAAGACAAGGGGGAGAGATAGATAGACGCAGAGAGGGAGAAAGAGAAAATATTCGTTTCACATAGGAATGAGTTTATCAAATTGCGTGTTATTTTAAATCGACGAATACAATAAACATGCGGATTTTATGAACGTTACGAGAATAAAATCGTATTATTTTTATTGTTCTTCAGCGAGCACTTTTTTATTTATAATAATACTCGATAATATTATATAAAAGAAATTTTCAGTTGTAGTAGTATCAATCATTTGTCGTGTAGTATTTAAAATTATATCATCGTGGGATCTATTGTTTATGAAGTGCTCGTCGACTCAGACTCACATGCCTCGATTCATAATTTCTGTACAAATGACAAAATGAAAAAATAAAGAAATAGATAAAGAAATAGTAAGATATTGATGGGAAAATCACGCGAGAATTCTATATTAAATTCTAGCACAATGTTGCGATATAAACGAGCTATGTCGATAATTTTAACAATCATCCAAATCTTATGTTGGATCGTAAGGATCAGACGTTGACATCACGCAGCAGTTATTAGAATGACGACGAATGAAACTACAAGTCTAATTTTGCTCGTATTTCCCATTAAGTATATAGATTCGTGCGATATGCTGTTAATTGGACGACGAAAAGGTAAAAATCTACCCCCAGGGCTGTTAAATAAAAAGTCGGAAATTGTGCGACATATCGGCGCGTCATATATCGTACGTTGAACCCTCAGAAAGTCGAATTAGGAAGAGTTTCGTCGAAGTTTATTGAAGAAGGTATTACGTGGTCTCTTTCGTTTCGTCTTCTCGCAATCGCTTTCAATAAAAGTAATTATCTCGTTTTTATGAAAAAAAATCGATGCTCATAGATGAGGGTAGAAACAATACGGCCATATGTACACTTGTACATACATATATATGTGATATGTACATGTACGTTTACACGCTCAACGAATAAGTGATGTGAAAGAAAGAGTAAGAGTGAGAATGTGTGAAAGAGGAAGAGAGGAAGAGAGATAGATAGATAGATAGATGGATAGATAGATAGATGGGGAGAGAGAGAGAGAAAGAGAGAGATGTGCAGATAATGAATTCAATTGGTTAGTGTGGGTGTAACACCCTACTCCATTCGACGGCGACCAATCAGGAAGAAACGAGGGCGCCGGCTGCTACATTCGAAATATATAAATGTGCCAATATCTCTTCTCCTCTATTCAGACAGTTCTTTCTTTCTTTGCCAGTGTTACCTGAACATTCCTTGTCAACAGTACGAAGACAGTCACTTTCTTGTTACCTTCAAATTTTTCGAACAAAGGCAAGTTTTCTCCGATATTTTCATATTTTTCGAAACTCGTCGATTAACTCGTAGAGATTTGCTAATTATCAATTACAGATTATTATCATTAGCTTTTTCTTCAAGATAAGCAAGTCAAGCATTAGAGAGTTAAAAATCAATTGTTTTTCATTGTTTAGACTTAAAAACTTCATTATTTCATTTCAAAAACTACATTCATTTTCATTTGTTTCACGACGATTAATCGATTATTTTTCCAAAGTTCCCCAAGTAGACGCTCTTCCCGCCTTTTTTCTAATTATTTCAACTATTCTCAACGCGATTCTCTTATCGCGGTATATACAAATTCCCGTAACGATGTCAGAATCGAATTGCATGAATGATTCCATGATATTCGAGTATCGCGTTTAAAACCTTCTACTGGCCATCGGAGAGTTGCAGTCAGATAAGATAAATAATCATTTTGACTATAACCTACGTGTGGAATTTAAGAACTGAGCGTCCTTTTCAATACATAAGAAGCTCATTTGTAGCAGTGCTTTAATATCTGATATAATAGTAGCTTTTTTTTGAAGAACTTAGGTTTTAAAATTCACGTTGTTTGCGATAGAAAAAGGGAGAAAGAAAGAGAGACAATATTATTTAAATGCACATGTATCTTATTGATAGTTGAAATATTATGTTAAACGGCATTTAGAATATTTCAAGGCATACACACACACGAACAAAGCACGTAAGCTTCATAGATTCGTAATTAGGTTACTTGTTGCATCATTTCGATCGGACGTGCCGGTTCCCTCGTCTTCTATAGTTTCGGTTTTAACCTCGCTCTTTTTTCTATTTCTTTTTGTTATTTTTAACTTTCACAGATGAAACGATTCTTAACACCGTCTACTCTTTTCCTGGTCATCGTTTTGACGAATACCATCTTCGGAAGTCCTTTCTCACTAATTAGATTATTAACACATAATCGTGCTTACGGTCCTGGAGTTAACAAAGCTTCTAATCGTTTGGACGATGAAAAGAATTATGAGAATTCGATATCCGTCGATGATTCTGCTGCAACAGCAGACATTAATTTACAGGTATTATCTTTATCTACGTTCGAATAAATTATTTAGTTCTTTTTCTTTTTTTTTTATATGATTGATATATTAGTTTTTTCCTTTCTTTTAGGATTACCAACAGGATTGGACGAAAATTACGAAGAACCCTGCGAGTTCTTTAACTGCCACAGTCGGGTTAGTCGGTCGATCGTAAAAGAATAATAATTTTTCATGATGTCACCTATATGAACGTCGCTCGTTAATTTATTTATTCGTTTATTTATTTTTTAATTATTGCTTCATTTTTAGGAACCGAATCGAATTACAATGTGAAGCTAATGGCAGTCCACCGCCACAAATTCTTTGGTTGAGGGGAAACGATCCGGAAAAGCAGGTTTTTATCATTTCTAGATTTCACAGCTGATATATCGTTGGTAGAAGAAGAAAAAGAAAGAAGAAAGAAAAAGAGAGAAAGATAAAGATAGAAATGTAAATTTCGACATAATATACGACGTCATTTCATTCGAAATCGTAGTAATAATGTTTGTCATTCGTCCGGTCATGGGATGATGATTATCTATGTCTATCAAAGGAAATAGGTTTAAAAAGTAGAGAAAAGAAAAAAGAAAAGAAAAAAGAAAAAAAAAAAAGAAAGAAATAATTTCGATATCGAGGATCGTCGTGCAGAGAAGTTGACCTCTAACAATATGCATATTACAGTAGGACCTTGATTAACCGGTCTAATCGGGACCGGGCCAGGCCGGTTAAATCGAGATCCACCGGATAATTGAGACCTGGGAAGTGTATAAATGAATAGAGGGCATTAATGAATTTGTATATTGTAAAGATAACGACGAGAATATATTTTTCTCCTTTCTTTTTTTTTTTTTTTTTTCTTTTCTTTTCGACAATGTATTCGCGATCGTATTAATATCTTGATTTCTTGACGAATAGGGGTTCTTTTATATATATATATATATATATATATTTTTTTTTTGGGAATTATTTCAACCGACTAAAGCACGTTACCGACTGGTTAGCTCGTTCGTTATTATAGCAGCATGATGTAACTTGGAAATATTTTTGCATTTCTAGCTAACCGAATTCTTGAGTAAAAGTATGGCGGATTTTGAGATTTCTTCTGACGGATGGAAAGGACTCGGTCAGATCGTTTCGAAACTCGTCATAGAATGTGTTACGCCAAACGATCAAGGTTTAATTTATTGCGCATCCGTAGCCGGCAAAAAAATGCAATTGTCCAGTCCAACCTTACTTTTGGTCAATGGTAATATAACACTTGTTTTTGTTAATTTGTTTGTTTATATGTATCGTGTTTATTTATCGATATTATGAAATTATGAAATGAATTTATCAAAATGATTAAATTAAATGCCGGGTAAGATATATCGTTATATTTACCGATTAATTCGTATTCATAAACGATTAAAATAGTCGATAATGGAAAGTCTAACATTAAAAATATTTTCATTGGATTGCGTGTTTACGATTTAGGAGAGAATGGAAATAGCAGTTGTAACGGCGAAAATAAACCCACGATAACTCTGCATTCACCGATGAGATTTGCTCTGATTGGATCTACGGTCGTTTTGCCATGTAGAGCTACAGGCAAGCTGAGACCTTATACGTATTGGTTGGACAATAACGCGGCGGTTATACATTCGTCTTCGAATCCACGACACAAGATCTTAAGAAACGGTGATTTAGTCATAGATCCACTCGAATGGACAGACATGGGAAGTTTGACCTGTTACGCGAAATCCGATTACAAGGAAGACAGTGTAACAACATTCCTGTATCCGATGGTAGTAAGTCGTTTCTTTTCTATTTTTCATAAAATTTATGATTAATCATCGACAACTAAATCAATTTTTTTAATTATTTTCATAGGACGAAAAGAAGAATTTCTGAATGTGGAAACAAAATTAAAAAGAAAAAAAAAAAAAAAGAAAAACGAACAAAAAACGAAAAAGAAAAACTGAAGAAGGCCTGTTGTCAATGTTCTCAAATTCGTATGATTATACTGATCAACGATTTAAAAGAGTGAAAGTATTGCTTGAGCAGTATGCAAATACGGTTGATTCATTTCGAGCGTCGGTTTAATATGTTTGTCCTTTCGATCGCCATTCGCTCCGAGAAATTTTTCTAACGAAGTACACCTTCGAGCGCATTCATGCAATGATTGCTATAAATCAAACTGGATACGACCAGTTGATCTTTCGACGAAATTATCGTAGCTTTCTTCTCTTCTCGTTTATTCTTCTTATGATAATACAGATGCACACACAAACACACACACACACACACACACACACACACACACACCATCGCTGAAATTATACTGTTTGTCGAGCTATAACAATGTAATTTTTCTGTTTTGAATTTCTTTCTATTTCATACCTTTAATGAATATATTTTTAATATGTGAGTAACGATCGTATATGTCGGTATTAGAAAAAAAAAAAAAGAACAGTAGTTATGCTTGAGTATATATATAATTTTAAACGATGTACTTATTTGTCTGTGTATTGTGCAAACTGTTTGTTCATAGTTTTATATATATTTTTTATTATTTTTTTTTAATTTTTATTATATTTTTATATACGTTGATATTTAGATTATATTATGTAAGAGCTTTTTCAGACTCATTGTTATTGTCAATGGACCGCTACCTCGATTGTGCATTAAACAAAGAGTATCTTTATCAGTATTATTATTACATTAAGAAATAATGACGATGTCTTGTCGTTTCTCCACATCGATGCTTCATAAAATAAATTAATATAAAATGTAAAACTCAATAAAAAGCAGAAACATAAAAAGCAACAACATTGTTTAGTAGTTACATATTTATCCTTATTCTTTTGTTCCTAGATGATTGTTATGATTTCTTCTCTGTAATAATATTATATATAAATATTTTGATTAAGAATAATTTATCGCGAAATGTTTTAAAAATTTGCCGAAGCAAATCTTAAGTTAGAAATCTGTAATTATCCGAATGTCCTTATGGTAACTTTTCCGAACGCAATCATAGCTGACAAATGTGCCGAAAGATGGCAGCATAAGAAAGATCTCGAGATCCACGCGTTCGCCATTTTAAATATTTATATTTTACGGGAAATTCGATTAATAAAAAAAGTACTGGCGCTCTTATTGTTTCATACGATTTAGTTATTTCTTCTTTAAGTATAAAACTAAATAAATTTCTTTGCTGCATTTTCAAGCAATAGATTACATTTCCTTAGCGTTTCAAATCGTTTATCGTACTGTCATATGCCACGTGATGAATCGCTTTCCGCATTCTCTCGGAATTAATGTTCTCCCGGACGTTTTTTACCTCTTTCTCTTCTTTCTTAGTCCTTGACTTTTTTGTAGTTGAAGTAGCCGAGTCTACTCCGACTCTCAGGAGACGGAGCATATATTTTAACACTAAATTACTCGGTCGTCTCGGGTTGACACGAGCTGTATAAACGGAACCAAATAAACTAGAAGCAGGCCGGCGGCGAAGAGGAAGCGCGCCAGTCACTGATGACCGTTCTTCATTTAGCAATTCGCTACGCATTCTGAAGCCTCCGGGGGTGGCCAGCCATCGCTTTTCTCTGGTAATATTCTTACCGACTCTACATGGATAAGTCACTATACCCATTTCGATCATCCACGTTCACCAAGACGAGTTTTTTTCTTTTTCTTATTTTTTATTTTATTTTTTTAATATTCCATAACCAGCGACAACGATTTGATCGTTAAAAAGAAGAATACTAATCAGAAAAAGATTAAGAGAAAGAAGAGCTATAATAGATATTATAGTCAATACACACAATATCGTTATTAATAGCTTTTATAAACGAAGTAAAAAATATTGTATTATTTTATTGATAGAGTTTCCTAAACTTGCAGGAGTTGTGGCCCGCTTCTAATAATTTTGTCGTAACTCTTTTAATGAACACGTAAATTGCTTTCATATTTTATTAATTAATGCGATCCATCGATTGGTCGCGATCTAAATTTTGGGAATCTCTATGGTACACAGTCGATATAAAACATATCGATTTTACCATCTCGAAATGAAGTTAAACAGCTGCTCGATTACAATCAAAATATATAGATGGCGTTTGTAACAATCAGTATACATGTTCAATCAGCACGGTCTTATATATTTCGAATAAATCTCCCGCGATTATTTATATTTTCTAATTTCCTTCTTCTTCCGTCTCTCTGTCTCTCCATCTTTCTCTTATCTTGCTCTCTTTGTTAATCATATCCAATTCTCCAAAATCATATAATAAAAATACACACATGCATTTTAATCGGTGATAAGATGGATAATCTTGCTAATCAGAATAAACAGATGTACTTCTTTCTCTTGCTAGCATAAAGTATCCATATAAAGATATATAGTAGATAGTTTATATTCTCATAAAACTTGGTAAAAGAGGAAGATAAAAGGGAAGAGGTGGATAAGGAAGAGGATGAGGAAAAAGAAGAAATAGAAGAAGAAGAAGAAGAAGAAGAAGAAGAACTGGGGCGAAAGAGGAAGAAACGTTGAGAGACTAAGGTGGAAGGGTGAAGAAATATGAGAACTAAACGTATAACATGCGGTTAGAGGTTGTCAAGAGAATTTTTTGTGTTCCATGTTGAGAGAATCGTGCGTGTGGTATATACATCATCGAGGGATCACTGGTCTGCAGGTGCACTTCTCTCTTTCTCTTTCTCTCTTTCTCTACACACACACACACACACACATATACACCGCGTGTAAATGCATCGGAGAAGAGACGATGACGATACGAATGTGATGGTTAGGCGTGCACTCGGCACGTCATGCACACGGAGCAGTCTCGTTACTCAGAGAAAGGAAGAAGCAGAAGAAGGAGGAGGAGGAGGAGAAGGAGGAGGAGGAGGAGGAGGAGGAGGAAAAGAAGGAGGAGGAGAGGGAGGTAAGGTAGGTAGGTTGGTAGTCCTAGAGAGTAGTACGTTCGCGAGGAAGTTGTCATAATACCAGTAATCAACGTTGTAATGTTGATACTGCGCGTCTCCACGGCGATCCGAATGCGTGTTCTCCTTTCTGCGCATGTCTTCTTTTTCTTTATATTGTCTTTTTTTTCTCTCTCTCTCTCTCTCTCTCTCTCTCTCTCTTTTTTCCTTTCTTTTCCTTTCTTTTCTTTTCTTTTCTTTACGCTCTATGATCAGAGAAGAATTTCAATTATTGAGAAGTTAAACGTACCGTGCAAAAAAAAAAGAAAAAAAGAAAGCAAAAAAAAAAAAAGAAAAAAGGAAAAGGTAAAATAAAAATCATTTAATAGCAATTTAACAAGTAATTTCATGTAATTAAAAGAAGTCATTTCGATATCTTAAGATCTGCTGGTATCTGATATTATGTAAATTCGAATCTAATGTAGGATCGAGCATACATATGCACATTAACTCTGAAGTTAATTATTATTAATTGTATTATGGGTAATATAAAAAAAAAAAAAAAGAAAGAAAGAAAAGAAAAAAGAAAGAAAACAGAAAAAAGTTGAGCAAGACAAAAGAATACGAGAAATCGAATAAATGAGAAAAGGCAAACTATAATAAATGAATGAAATAAATCATGATTTGATGTGGGGAGGAAAGAATAAACAATACGTGTACTTCGTTCGAAGATGAAGTCTGGGATTCGGAAAGGGTAAAA
The DNA here is from genome assembly GCF_014466175.1 of Vespula pensylvanica. Classification (NCBI taxonomy): domain Eukaryota; kingdom Metazoa; phylum Arthropoda; class Insecta; order Hymenoptera; family Vespidae; genus Vespula; species Vespula pensylvanica. The sequence continues at coordinate 2,903,886 of NC_057696.1, forward strand.
CTCGGATGAATTATCGGACAGGATAAAAGAGAACGTAGATGTAAAAGAGAGAAAGACAAACGCAAGAGAGTGAGAAAGAGAGAAATAGAGAGAGAGAGAGAGAGAGAGAGAGAGAGAGAGAGAGATTGTGTGTCCGAAACGCATTAGTTACACGTACATACATACGTAGGTACATCTGCCCGAAGGTAATAATAACGAGGGAAGGTGCAACACAGTCAGTCAGTCAGTCAGGCTGACTTTCTCATAGAAATGCTCGTAAGACTGTTCTTGAATACGTAGAAACTGTATTAGGTATAATTCAGGGTGGAGGGAGGAGCGAGCATGGCTAATGCGCGATCTGGTACAGCAATTAAGCTTCCGTGTTTTCTGCCAAGTAATAAGTGGGCTGCCGTTTCTAGAAGTGAACGCCCTACCCCTCTACATCCTCCCCCTCTTACCCCCACCTCTCTATGTTTTACCAAGAGATATAAAAAAGTATACCTATATACAGACCTAATTAATTTCAAAAAAAGGAAACTTGTAAAACGAAAGAAATAAAAATAAAAAAAAAAAAAAAAGAAAGAAACGTTTCTAAACGTTAACGGACGTATTATAGCCGAGAAAAAAATTAAAATGGAAGAGAAATTTATGCTTATGTTTTGGTTAAGTCTCCTTCAATTATTCTTTTTATACTCGTTTACTTTTTTTGTTCACATTGCAAAAGTCCAAGCCTACGAAATTTTGGCCTATCCCTGAATTTTATTCTTATTCTTATTCTTCTTCTTATTATTATCGTGAATATTAATTGTGAGAAACAATAAACAGAGCAGACATTTATGATTATTATCTTTTGTTCTATTTTATCATTATTATCGTTATCATTATTGCATTTTATTAATAACCATGATACATATATATATATATATATATATATATATATATTATAATAACTCTGTTTCTCTACTTATTACTTGTTTCTAAATGTCTACGAACCGATAAAATATTTGTAATCATGATAAAGCTTTCTCTCTTTCTCTTTTCTTAATAAACTCTCTCTTTACGTATTGTAAAAATTGACAAAGTGGCAAGAGACAAAGAAGGTTTTTATAAAAAAAAAAAAAAAAAAAAAAGGAAGGAAGGAAGGAAGGAAGGAAGGAAGGAAGGAAGGAAGGAAGGAAGAAAGGAAGAAAAAGTAAAGGCTACGGTAAAGAGATCTGGAACGGAAACGCGGCAATTGCAATATTATACTCGTTTTTTCATTTTTTTTTTATCGTTCTTAGCTTTCCGCTTCCTTTGACCGTTTAATTATGATGCATTGTATGTGAATCCTATAATCCTAAGAGATTCCTCTGTATTCTAGTTCGTAGAATAAAAAAAAAAAGAAAAAAGAAAAAAGAAAAAAAATAATTAATTAAAACGATCATTTTTTATATTTGAAATTACTGTCTCGTATACGAGATACTTCTTTCTCTAACGATCCAACGTCATATATAACTAACGCCTATAATAAATAAATAATATATCGAATCGTTCATATTTTGTATTTAAATATTTACAAACAAAACGAGAGAGTTCCGTTATACTTTTCATTCATTCATTCATTCATTCATTCATTCATTTTCTCTGTCTCTCCATGCATGTGTTCGTTCGACATCTTTTGTAAGTTCGCGATGTTGGTAACAATAACAATAGATTATTATTCGCGGCCACTTCCTGAATCCACAGAAACTCCGCGGCCTGTAAATTATATTTCCCCTTTTCCTTCTTCAACTCACAAAGTACAACACGATATTACTTACTACTACCACGCAACAATAACAACAACAACAACAAGAACGACAACAACACAACAATAACAAGAACACACACAACAGAATACAAGAGGAAGGAATCATCTCCTTTGTCGATGTTCACATAGAATTGATGACCATTGACATGCAAACGCCCAATTATTATTTTCTCTTTTATAAAGAAGACTCGCGAGGTTCTTTGTGTAAATAAAGTGTAGCGCGAGTAGTAGGAATGAGTTTCTTATTCGAGAATGACCATCCCCCTTTCCTCCCTACCTCAGTCCCACCCTCTCCTCCTTCCTTCTTTCTTTGCATGTCAGTCTCGAGTTATGATCGACGAGTTCTCGAAAACCATATCTAACTTAAGTATTATTCTTGTCTGTTCTCGATATATATATACAGTAAGAAAAAAGAAGCAAAAAAATTTTTTACAAAGACTCAACTACTGTATTCTTTTTATCCTGTCGGTCAAAAAGTTCACTTGCTCACGAAACTGTTTATACTCGAATAATGCAAAAGTCATGTGCAATGATTGTGCCTCGAGGATATATAATTGGATCTCTCATATATCAACTCTTTAATTCCGTGGATGCATGCAGGTATCTGATATGTGGCAAAAGACTCTTAGACTGTTAATGTTTTTATCGTATCATACATTTTTGGTTCGCGGAAATTAAATTATATAAACATGTCAGGAAGTGTATATAGAACATCATAAAAATGCATATTCTAAAATTAATGAAATATAATGTGGTAACGAAGTATGCAATGGGTAAGTTAATATTAAAAAAAAAAAAAAAAAAAAAAAAATGGGACGTTTATCAAAAACGTAAAAAGAAAAGATCGCATATCACGTTCTTGCATGCACTCGCAGAATTCTGACACAATTTGTTTTGTCGTTCTTTTTCTTTTTCCTTTTTCTTCTATATTTATTTACGTTCAATAATTTTGTAATCATAAAATATATATCTGACATATATATAATGTAACGTAAGAAGTATCAAATGAAAGCAGTCAAGGAAATAATACAGTTTTACGTCGTTAGTTATGCCTCATATAATATTCAATTATGGAGATTCTCTCTCCTCTTTACTATTTCCCTTTTATCTTTCATATCTATTATGAATGAAGTTTTTATTATTATTTATAACCAAACGTTTTCTTTTTACATGATTGCAGGACAGTAAAGAATGAAATAAAATAAATAAATAAATAAATAAATACGGACGAGCTTCGAAATAAATTAGTTCAGTTATTAAATTAAATCGTTTTATATTCTCCTTCTTTATACCTACTACGAGTTAAAAATTTGTATTTATATTTGTAATCAAGTTTCTTTTCTTTTTTCTTTTTTCACTTTTCATTGAGATAGTAATAAAACGAAATAATGAAGTGAATGAATATTGATGATTGATTACATTGCAATAGTAATAAAACACGATAAATAAATAAATAGATAACTACCAATAATCATCGAAATCGATTACTATAATTATACTATATCGCTTTTATTTGTTTTCTCTGATAAAAATAAAATCCTAAGATAGCTTCGACTCCGTCGTAATTATCCAACGACAGCCGATGATATTCGGAAGGTCATTGTTGTTCTCTCTTAATTTTAAAAAGAAAAAAAGGAAAAAAGGGGGACATATAAAGATAAAAAGAATATAAGGTTATCTACTATGCGGATAAAAAGTCGTGGAATGTTTTATCGGTCATTAAACTAATTAGATTACCAGTATTGCAGCGGTCAGCTATAAATTAGCGTTCCGCTCGTTTACGACCGGCTTTGAGCCTTCGACCGAGCCTGCTTGCGGTTTGAAGCTGTGTTTTTGGCATGAATAGCTTATATCATTAGAAAGGTATAATTCTCTTTCTTTCTTTTTCTCTATCTCTTTCCGTCCCTCTTCCTCTTTCTTTCAAATTTTCTATATATCTTATATAGGGATTATACTACACATAATCTTAAATAACACACTTCGCTCCCTCTTTCTTTTGAATCATACCAAAACTTGATTAGTCAAGACATAGTTTCGATGATTTAACTTTTTCAAGAATATTAACAATTTTTTTCGAATGGAAGTCACTTTCATCAGAGAGGAGAACAAGGAAAACACAATGAAATGCAATGAAAATCATTGCATAATCTCTTAACGGGTATATCTTGTCGGTAGAGAAGATCGGTAATATTTCATCAATGAAAAAATTCAATTATTTGTTTTTACTCAAGACAAGTCCATCCCTGAGAACGCACACAGAGATCTGTGAACGCATGCAAGAACCTAACACGAGATATTTCATACAGTATAATATTTTGCACCGTGCAAGAATCTTATATGGTCATATTTGTTATGGCTTCAGCAATTTTAAAAGATATATATTTCTTTATGGTTTCCTAACACGTTTGTATCATTTAATCTTCTGAAAACAAAAAGAAAGTATGATTCGGTAAAAACTTTGAAAGTCGATATCCCAGAAAAGATCACGTTTGTCATATATCAGCTTTTCCCATGCGTCCCAGAGATATATTAGGGTCTCGATGTTGTATCCGATGAATTAGTGATGATAATAGAAATAAAGATTAGTTGTCGAAGGAAATGAGTCTTTCATTAGATCGTTTATGGATTTTTCCAAAGGAGAATGACTCGAGAATGTGTACCCACCCGTGGTGGAGGTGTGAAGGAACAATTTCGAGAGGTGTGAAAAGTGAAGGGCCCCCCAGGTGCTCGACTGACTCTCCACTAATCGCGGGCAGGCGGAAAACAAGCGTGATGAGTTGCTGGTTCCCCGGGTCCCAATTGGGATTGCAAGAAAAAGAAAAAGAAAAAGAAAAAAGGAAAAGGAAAAAGAAAGAAGAAAGAAGAAAGAAGAAAAAAGAAAAAAGAACCGATGAGCAACAGGTACTCTCGCTTGATAAATGTACCGCCCTTGGTAAGTCAGAAGATTCGAAGAATGCCGTTAACAAAGATGATAACGACATTAATAAAAAATGAATCCTTCCTCGAACGAACTCGATAATTTCTTTTCTCTCTTCCTCTCTCTCTCTCTCTCTCTCTCTCTCGCTCTCTCTCTCTCTCTCTTCGACCGTTGCATTCGACTTTGACGAACTACCTTCGGGTATACTCAACGAAATTTTAATTAAAATTTGTTTGTAATTGGATTGATGCATAACTCTTACTATACGGGTACTTATTTTTACTCGTTATCAAATACGTAATGTTAACTTTGATATTAATTGCATTTTTCACGTGTAAACGTACGGATAAATAGAAATATAAGAAGAGAAACTTTAAGAAATCTTTCCTTCGAGATTTGTCATACGAGTATTGTCATAGTTGTGGAAAAGGAGAAAGTAAATAAATAAATAAATAAATAAATAAATGAAATAATAAATGATATATGTAATAAATAAATAGAAACGCGTAAAGAAAAAAAGAAATCCTTTGCAAAAAGAGAAAGAAGGGAACGCATGAACTTTTTTATTTTTTCCTATTGTTGGGGGAGAGAAAGAAAGGACGTATACCTTTACACGCACAAGTATATCAATCTATGTATTGGTAAAGGTAGCGCGAACGGTGCTGTAAGGTTTAGAAATAATTAATGTAAATTGCGGATAAGCACGCTACTGGTTATGCAGATGGGCTCGGCGTCGGAAGCATCCATCGTGTGTAAGTCTCCATCGTGGGTATCTCGTTGTAACCGTAAATATTTCGAGGGCTCTGCCTCTCACTCTCTCTCTCTCTCTCTCTCTCTCTGTCCCTCTCTTTTTCTCTCACGAAACGATGGAAGACTTTCCTACATGCACAACACGTTTAGAATAACTTTATGACGCATGCGAACGATGTCTCTTGTTTCTTCGTGTATTTACACGTAGTTACATATGTCATGTCGTTATTATGACTTTGTATATAAACACGATTATGATTTAACCAAACGTGATCGATTTTATGTAATTATTACATCCTTTTATCTTCGTGAATTGTACTATATCGTATTAGTTTTTATTTGCAATCAGTATTCGATCTAAATCGTGAGAATTTCTTATATATATATATATATACATTATTTGCTAATCGTAAGTTGCGATCTAAAAATCTTTTCATCAGTTTTCTTCTATCATAATGTTTGCACGAGGCTCGTTCGTAATTTCTTATGAAAGAAAGAGAAGAAAGAAAAAAAAAAGAAAAAGAAAAAGGAGAAAGAAAATAATGCTTTTGAAAGAGCATATATGCGTGTCCATATATATACATGATAAATAATGAAAAATGCAAGTGTGTTCTTCCCGATAATACACACGCGCGCACACGCTCATACACAACGCACACACAAATATACGCGTACCCATACGTATATACGTACTTATGATCGATGTATACCTTTTGGAAATTGTTATTCGACTGCGGAGTCACTATATTTCTCTAACAATAAGTATATATCTAACAATATAGAAGTTGTGGACAAAGAGAGAGGGAAGGACGAAGAAAAGAAGGAGAAAGGGGAGAAGGAGGAGGAGGATGAGAGCCACCGCACTAAACAGACGTGGCGCGTATAATTTATGAATTATTATTTTGTGCTATAATGTCGGCCGCTTCACAGCCCCACGGTATGCTCGTCTCCTTCGAGAGCTTCTCTACGGAGAGCAGATACAGCATCTCGTCGGAAACTGTGAGATAAAGAGCACCGACATTGGCGTAACATTACCGTCTCTTTTACTCGCCACCAATCTACATCTATTTCACGATCGTCTATAAGATCTAAATCAAAATCGTATATTAGTTATCGCTTGTCTCTAATTTTTCTTCGTTCCGACAAATAATAATGCAATCGTTCTATACCAAGTTAACTTTTTATTCGATTATATAGACATACTCGTCGTTAAGATATAATTCATATCTATAGATAATTAATAATAGAATTTCATAGTTGTTTATGATCATAACTAATCTCACATTTGAGACGAATTTTAATTCTCGCTCCAACGGAAACAAACGTAACTTTTAATCAAATTTTCTTATCTGCTTAATTTCAAATCGACGTGGTTAATATGTAATTAAATTACACGCGAGGAGATTCTTTTCTTTCACTGTTACCGATCGATCAGAACATAAGTTCCTGATCATGATCGATGAGATTATTGGTAGATCCACCAAGAAAGACGCCATTGCCTGGATCACAGCAACGAGGCTGCTCGGAGAAAGAGAGAGAGAGAGAGAGAGAGACAGAGAAAGAGTCAAAGAGCGAGAGAGAGAGCAGCCAGGTAGACGAGCTTCGACCGTAGTCCGAGTCGGACTATCCTATAATTACGAGTAACTCAGCCACATTTGCGTTGATCCGACACCTTAAAGATAGCATTTAGCGGCCCCTTTCATCTCCGCGGCAAACAAACCAATTTATACCGCAGACCGCTTTGTGCACGGGCGAGGGGCGTGCCCCGCCCCGAACTACGAGTTGGGTCCATCTTTTCCTCCTTCTACCACCTTTTCTTCTTCTTCTTCTTCTTCTTCTTCTTCTTCTTCTTCTTCTTCCTTCTTCCTCTTTCTCTTCTTTCTCGTGGGTATCTTTTTCCACTAGTAAGATCGAATATCGAATGAGAAAGAGAAAAAGACAGAAACAGAGATATCTTCGATCTCGAGTCGTTCGATTTTTCATGTAACTTTTTCATTTCTCTTATCGTCTTCGAGAAAGGGACACCATATAAACTCGAATCAATTTCAGTAGCTTTTTCTTTTTTCCTTTAGATCATATATATACATATATATATATATATATACGTTGAGAGATTTATATTATCGAACAAAGATAACAAACTTTGGTAAGCAAATGATGTCGATCTTAACACAATCGTTAACGATTATAAATTAACGACGTCGATTATTTGCGCGAAGGAAAAAATAATTTTATTTCATCGATCGTAATATATCCATCTATGAGAATGAAATTTGAAGAAGAAAGAACAATTCGAGTGGTTTGTAAAAAAGATCGATCCATCGTTTAGGTATCGATGAGAAAAACGATATCGACTATCGAAAGTCAAACACGTACATGTTCGATATTCATCCCTCTTCGAGAGCAAACTTTTCTTCGTTACTTCTCGTTTCACCCTTCGACTTCACTCTTCTTCTTTTCTTCTTTTAATCCTTTTTCGCACCTTTCTTTTCACCGTGGCCAAACATGCTCCATCGGCCCTCCTGTCCTTCAAACGGAGTCCGAGATCGCGTGACTAATGACGGCCCTCGGGAAGACTTCTAAGTAGACGATCCCAGGGGTTATATATACTCATGTACACATTGCTATGCGATTCTTTAAGCTTGCATAAACAAACTATTCGCTTTCCGTATGCATCGTTTCTTTTCCCGATTGATACTCGAAATATCCCGATCCATCGTAATCGACGCAGATCCTTTGTGCATTTCATTCTTCCACTCGTTAATATTGAATTAATCCCTCGTTTACTTTTTCATTACTGAAAAATCGATGCCAAGGAACCATTTATATTTTTTCTACGAAGAAACGAAGGAATCCTGAAGAAAATTCAAACTTTTCGAACGAGATTCGAGGATCGTTAAATGAATGTAACTACCGATCGACTATTCGAGATTTATCGAACACTGTTCGAATGAAACGACCTATGAGGATTCTAAAAAGAAAAAGAAAAAGAAAAAGAAAAAGTAGAGAGAGAGAGAGAGAGAGAAAAGGTAGACGGTTTACGGAGATTCTCGATTTTGCGATGGACAAAGGATACTCCGGTTTGGAAGGGCGCTGTCAGGAGCGTGACGAGGACGATTCGTTTCCGATGTAGCTGAGAAAAGAACTGTTGGCGGGCTCGTCGTGATTCGTTACGAACAATACAAGAAGTCGATCGACATAACGTTTCTCCGATCGTCGGTGGTGGTCGGGAACGAAGCAAGTAAATTGAACGAGCACGAGGTACGCGAAAGAAAGCGGCGTCACGCGCCGAATTTCGAATCGATTACCCCAGCCAACCACCATCAGGAATCAGGAATCAGGGACGCTCGAATAAAACAGTCGCGGAGGGGTGGGAGAGGAAGGATTGGGTAAAACTAGGGAGATACTCTTTCTAATCCCTCGAAACGAATTCTCGTTTACCTGCCGCCGCTGCCGCTGCCGCCGTCGACACCTCCACCGTTAACCATCTTTACGTTCTTTCAATCGTTCGACGAACGTGCTTCGATCGTTTCGACTTAATAAAAACAGACGGAAAGAAATATAGGTATGTACGCGTTGAACACGTTCGATTGCTATTTGTGTTCGACTACAGTTTTCTGATCGTTACGTTCGATTTTACCCGACGTTCGCGACGATTAAAGCACGTTTATTGGACAAGTTGTGTGTTTATATTTGTCGAGTAATGTAAATAGAATTTAAGTGACATAATATTTATTGCCGATAATTATCTCCGCTGACTCGTTTTTATTATATTTCTTATATCGTTCGGTAAGATTACGAGAGCGATAGAAATAAAAGGTAGAACGTTTAAGACATTCGATATATGGATACCGATTTTATTCGACCAATCGAAAAACGATCTTTTTCTATCTCCAAAAGATGACCCTCTCGAATCGAAGAGCGAGATAATCGTTCATCCACGGATTGACCAGCTCTATACCGAACCGCGCAGCCTGATGTTTAGGTTGTTTGACTTGGCGGTGAAAAAGCGCTCTGTAATTATCACGCCTGGCGTGTACGCTTGCCCAGGTGTCTTCCTATCTGATTCGAGAATCGCACGAGTGATATTGCGGTCTCGACATTGCCATCCATTGGAGGCATCGTCAAAATTAAAACGATGCTATTTAAAAAAACAAGTGATCATCATTACCGACACGATCCGTCGAACTTCCATTTGAATACATATTACGAATAAATTTTCAACTTGACTTCTTTCTTTTCAAATTCCATTTGGTCAGAAAGCTAAAGCTAATCGTATAAATGATCGTGTAAAATTATGATCAATGCTTTTTCAATTTTCTTCTTCTTTCATACTCGAAGAATATTTCTCACTCCAACGTGTAAAGAGATCGTTTGCAGGAAATAATTAATGCAATTTTTCTTTTTCTATCTCCCATTTAAAGACTCTCTCATTTTCTTTTTCACCTTCCTTTCTTTTTCTCTTTCTTTTTCTTTTTCTTATTACTCCTTCTTCTTCGAGCCGTTGATATTAATTCGCATTAACGTCATTACCTTCCTCCTGCCATCTTTACGACGGATACATTCGCTTAACTCCGCACCACACCGTTTCATCCTCGAATGTTTTATTAAGCCTCGGCAACTCTTTGTAAATCATGACAGCGTGTAGTTAAGTGATTGCCCCTGGCGATACCACTACATATTGTTTTTCAATAATTTATATACGTCTTATCTCGACGTATATTATACATACGACTTCTGCCTAACGACTTTTCTTTTCTTCGACTGTTGTATTATTTCAGAAAAATTGTTCGAAAACTCTTTCATGTTGCTCATTTTAAGTTGAAGTATATTATCGATATATACCGTATATTTCCCTTTTATAGATATATACGAATCGTAAAGTATATAAAGTATCGTATAATACACTAAAGTATATCAAAGATATTATAACGCAAAAATATTCTATAATATAACAGAAAAGTATCATGTACTTTGTTTGTCGTTAGCGCACGATGCGCCCTCGTAGTTTTACGATCTGAAAATAATCGATATTTAAAATCAGCCGGAAACTTTTCTCCTATCTTGTACAAGTGTAAAATACTTTTAAGTCCGCAATACGTAAAACTAGTACTTATAGATGAATAAAATATAGACCGAAGGGATAAAAATTATACAAAATTAACAGAACGATTAATCTTCAACCGATCTAACTTTATAGTAAGATTATTCTTATTTGTTTTTCCTTTTATTACATCATTCTTACGATCTCTGGAATAATACGATAAAAAAATAATTTTTAATTTACATACATACGTGGTAACTAATTGTAAGAAGAAATAATTTAATCCCCTTCAATGTTTCTTCTTGATCTTGACTTCGTTTAAATGACACGATCTTGATAATGTAACAACCGCAAAGTTCACTTGTGTGTCTTTCCTCATTAAAGAACATAAGCAACTAAGTATGTTCTGCTTCGTGTACACGTTTAATGATACCTTTAATTATGATGTAGATATCCGACGCTTCGTTTCTTCTTGTTTATGTATGTATACTGAAATTAATTAAACAAAGCTTTCTTTTCTGTTTATATTGCGCGCTTTCCACGCGGTAGCAGCAACCGTCGATTAGTATCTCTTGCTTGCTTCATTAATGCAAGAGAAACTAACAATTTACTACTGAAAGTCTTCTAACGAAGGGAACTTCGAATGATGCTTCTTACTTTTTAAGATTATCTTCCATAGGTACCACATTTTCTTAAAATAGATTAATTCTTCTAAACATAGAGAAAAAGAAAGAGAAGACTCGAAGAAATAAATCTTGGAAACTTTAAGAGATATCCAAGATATTTTCTAGTAGTTCAAAATAAAAACTTATTTAAACTGATTCATTTTACATGTACGTATTATCCTACGTTACTTCTTAACACGATTTTCGTTGATGTACTTTTTCATAGATACTTACACATTATTGTTACATTGTACTTACACATTATTGTTACTTTTTATGTTACTTCCTAACACAATTTCTATAAGTATCTTTTTTTTTTTTTCTTTTTTTTTTCATAGATACTTGCAATCGCTTCGAATCACTCGTCTCAATGAGAAACACATCTTAGCATCTCCAAAACATTTATACTTACATTCGTTCGTTCTCTTACGTTACGATAAAGATAAATCATTTTTTTGTCCTCTTTTAATTATCATCAACTTTGACAAACAATTCAAGCACTTTGATGCACATATGATTTCTATCGAAAGACAATCTGTCACTGACCGTTGTTCTTTCCTTAAGCCTGTCAAACGAATCCTCTCTTTCATCACACTAATATTCGAACGGACAAGTGGCAGTGGCTGAGCAGTGGTCGACTCCGATATCCACTAGATCGGATCGAGAATCGCAAAGTTGAGATCCGATGGAAATCTGACGAGAGCTTGCCCGTTCCTAGCTCGGAGATATGATCTTGCGAGGAGAGGAGGTGCCTCGCGCGCGACTGATCGAAGCCTTAGAATTAGATTCTTCGCTTGAGATTACGTCGGCTTGGAGAGTCTCTTTGGAGGAGGTGGAGGAAGAGGGGAAGGAGAAGGATGAGAAGGAAGAAGAAGAAGAAGCAGCAGCAGAAGAAGAAGAAGAAGAAGAAGAAGAAGAAGATAGAGGTAGCGAGTCAGACTACGAGTGTGAAAGAGACGAAGAAAGAAAGAAAGAGAAAGAGAGAGAGAGAGAGAGAGACGAAAAGTGATGTGTACAAGAGAGAAAAGGATACAAAAATAGTAGGTGTATGTATGAGAGAAAAAGAGATACAAAAATGCGCGTATGTGTATGTATGAGAGGGAAAAAGAGAGATAAACAAAAGTGCATGATGTGTGTATGGGAGAAAGAGAGATAGAAAGAAGATGGAAGGGAGTCGAGAAGGATGGGAGAGAGGGCCTCGAGTGAGAGAGAACGGGCCAAAGGTGTTTTTCGGGGCGTGGCGAAGCCCAGCATGATTACCGCAAGGATCGGTCAGCGGTGAGAGTTCAAAGCATCAAAGGAGTCCCGACCAGCGAGAAATTGCTTAGGATTCATTCGGGCTCCGATACCGGCGTACGCTTTTCTTCTTCTTCTTCTTCTTCTCTTTTTCTTTTCTTTTTCCTTTTTCCTCATCCTTCTCCTTATTCTCATCCTCCTTCTCCACGTCTTCTTCTTCCTCTTCTTCTTCTTCTTCTTCTTCCTCTTCTCTAACGTTCAGAGCCAGCAGCATCGTTGTTGCCGTACGTCGTAAACGTGCACCCTTCGATTTCTCGACTTTGCTGCTCCTTGCATCGGTCCAAGTGAGAAAGAGAAAGAGAAAGAGAGAGAGAGAGAGAGAGAGAGAGAGAGAGAGAGAGAGAGAGAGAGAGAGAGAGAGAGAGAGATGTAGTATACTCAAGTAGCGTGCTCCGCAACGATCGGATATATATCGCAGAGAATAATCGTGGTAAAGGGGCGTACAAAGCAAGGGAGCCTCTGATGGACTCCGATGATGGATTCTTTAAGATTTTCGGAGAATCCTTCGACCACTTACTTCTAAGAGACTTACACACCTGAAGTGTTTCTTTTATTTTATAATACCTTTTATACCCATTCGTCCATCGACAGTCGAATTTAATCATCGATTATCTTTCATTACTTTTCATATGTTCAAATTGTTCAAAGAATGTTCGAAGGAGATTCCTTTAAGGATTACACTCTAAATCCAATCCTTTCAGTAGTAAAACTCAAATGTATTATATATAAAACAAAGTAACGATCTAAACTGATTGATGTCTTTCATCAGTTGTATTCTCTCGGAATAAGAAATCATAAAAGAAGAATTGATTCTCATTTACCAGATCATTTTTATTTATATCCTTCTCACGCAAAAAATTACTTGCAAGTTTCCAGTTAGAAATCAATATCCTTTCTTCACAAACTTTGCATAATTCACCGTTCATAATCACGTAATCGATACCGAAAGACGATATAAAAAGGGATAAGAGTGGAAGGACAATGGAAATAAAAGAAGGTGAAAGTATTAGAAATTGGTCGGTGTTCATCCGAAACACAAAAGGCAAAAGAAAAAGAAAGAAAGAAAATAAATTAGGAAAAAAAAAAGAGAAAGAAAAGAAAAGAAAAGAAAAGAAAGGAAAGGAAAAGAAAAGGAAGAGAACGTCGACTGTCTCCGAAAAAAAATTCCGTCGGTCTTTTTCTTGATCGATCATTCGGTCGTTAAAAAGTTCTCGGTACGAAGAAGAGACTATGTTGAGACTATACTCCGCCCAAGCGTTAGGAAAAGAAACGGCAGGAGCGGCGGCACGTACCATCATCATTTTTTGTTCGCTAACTGAAACTGACTTTCTGCGTGAGCAATGGGCGGATCCTGACGAATAGCGAAGAAGGAAGGAAGGAAGAAAGGAAGAAAGGAAGGAAGGAAGGAAGGATACGACGCGACGACGGTAAAACGGGGACACGCGGGCTCCTGAAATGGACTCGTGAATAACGCGTTAATGGCCGCTCCTAATCGAAAACACTCCTGCTATGTCTTCCATCACACACGGCTCTTCTCTTTCTCTTTGTTACCCGCACTTTTACGCGTTTCGCGCATATCATTAGGATAATGACAAAAAACTGGGCGAGAAATTTCTTCGACCTAAATTCTTTTTCTCAAAGATCTTTTAGTCTTTTTTCTCTTCCTTTTTTTTTTTTTTCTTTGAAAAAATTGAAAAGCTTATACTGCCATTTTTCCATTCTCCATTTTCCATCTTCGTCGTACCAATCGACCGATAAAGAGATCGAAATTCGTCAGTTTAAATGATGTTTATCGTATTGCTAGTATTAAAAATAGTCTATTAAAAACAGATGCTTATGTAAGTTTTCGTTTACGTAAGTTATGTGTACAGTTTTGTCATCAACGCTTATCGCAAATAGACGTACGTAGGTACGTACTTTTATGTCTACGTTTGCAACAATAATGTTACTACTTTGAGAATATTACTTCCATTGCGAATTGTTTACTAATGTTTTGCACGCGAAGTGACGTAGAGACGTCATTTTTCCATAATTTACAACAACGTCGATGTAATTTTATGCTTGTATTAAAAATCGCTATCGCTTATTTATAACTATAATAACTTCTTTACGTCGACATCTCGTATATCTTCATTTCTTTACAAACATATCAAACGCTTTTTTAGTTTTCTGCTTATGATACGAGTCAATTACGAATATTAATAATTTGATTAACTTTACGTCATTTTAGTCGATTCTCTAGAAGCGAAATTGAATTTTTTAATATATTCACCCTATCAGATAGTTTGTATATTAATTAATGCAATGCATTTCCGTACTTGGTGATTCTTTGACAGAGGTCAATTAACATATCAAGTAGTATCCGCACGCGATCTCTTGCCACTCGAATAGGTAACTTACATTGTGTCGAACCAAGATGTTATTAGCAGACATTTTGAAGAAAATAATAAAATCCTTTAATTTCTCGGCTTTAAAATAGCCATTCTTCTCACAACAACTTTTTATCACTTTAAACGTTACGGAAGCCACAAGAGGATAATTATCATAGAATAGACTCTCTCTTTCTTTGAAGGATTTACCCATACAGATCTGATCTGATTAATTACTTATTCTTCCATCGAATTGCAGCTTAATATCTTCGAAACCTTCTTCTCTCTCTCTCTCTCTCTCTCTCTCTCTCTCTCTCTCTCTCTCTCTCTCTCTCCTTTTCTTCTTTCCTCTTTCATACCTAACACTTCTTTTTTATAACAACCAACTCATTTTACGGTCATTCTTTTCAAGACAGCGAATTTATGATATCGGAGTTGGGCCCGTTGTACTTACCGAGAGTTTTAGGTAAGGATAATAAAAGGGCGGCCCTTCGGTAGGGCCGAAGAAAGAAAGAGATAGACAGCGAAGGATCGGTAAAGTCCTCGGTAAGGAGAGAATAAGGAAGGAAAGGAGGAACGAATGTGATGGACGGTGGCCGATCAGCGCCGTCAAAATAATGATCAGCGTAAATAATAAGCCTCGTTATAATTCTAGATTCTTCTTCTTTTTATCCTTCTTTCATATATTTTTTTTCTTCTTTTGTAGACGTTAAACCTTCTTTCCTCGTCTCGCTTCTCTTTTTTCCCCTCCTTTTTGCTTTCATTTCTTTTATCACGTCCCTTTTTTCGACGGGAGCCAAAGCTAATAATAAAGAAATAAAATAATTTCTTGTTTAGAAATGAGACTGACGAATACTTCCTTCTAAAACTTTGTCTTGAACCTTTCAAATTCGCGGTTAGGGTCCAATTTTTCGAAATTTTTCTTCGTCGTTGATACTCAAGGACTATCATTGATAAAAGTTTTTCAAACAGATAAGAAATATGGAATGAAATGTTTTATAAATTTCTCTCAAAGAGAAAATGCTAGAAAACTTGCCGTCGGTCTCTGTGAAATTTTCGAAATTTTGTACGGTTCTCTAATGTATGATCCCTAGTGTCATGGTTGTCTGTAAACATGTTTTCTATGATGGTCTAGATATACAGTTTACTTCCCTCTTTTCTTTCTCCTAAACGTCGTCGTCCGATATTTCGCTACGTGTCGAATTTGACGGTCGAGGGATGTCAATTTTCGAATCGGACTGGAAAATATTTTAGGTATGAAGATCACTGTATAGTCAGGATGACTGTATAGTTTAACCGTATTACTAACGTTGTAGTTACACATATGAAACGTTACAGAACGCTTTTATCAAAGTTGTTACAGTTGTTACAAAATACTTTCCTCCTCTTGTTATTAATTTCATAATTCTACAAATTGACGCGAAGCATCAACGTTAAATTAATTGTTGCTACGAACACGACTCGTATAACACTTTATACGGAGCACCTTGTGTAGATCCATACGTACACACATTTTTATGCAACTAAGATAGAAAATCGTTTTAACATAAGACAGGATCTATTTGTGTATATGTATATATACGAGCAAAGCGTGGCAAAGAATATATATATATATATAAAATACAACACGCAGAAGGGTGCCATAGTCCATTATATTCGAATTACAGACTTGTTTAGGGTAACATTGTATAGATTGAGGCCGTGTTTTGGTCCCATCCCCCTATTACAACTACCCCCAATGGTGTTACGTCGAGGGGTTTGCGACCCCTTGTCGTCGTCATCGTGCTTGTCGTCGGCGCTTCCTTTCTAAGCAATGCGAAATCCTATGGTGCATATTGCGGTTGCCTTTTACGGGATGGGCCAGAACAAATCGGCTAGCGAATCGAGCGGTTACATTTAAAATAAATTGCCCGCGCGATCCCTATTCGTCATCGGCCGAGCGAGACGCGACTTTTACGCATCGTCAAAGATCACCGTGTGGATGAATCGTCCTTCATTCTTTCTCTCTCCGACTTTTTCTCTTTTTCCCTATTCTCCCTTTTTTATTATATTTACTGCTTCTGTTCTAATGGGTGACACAAGGCACACGGCATATTTCTATCATTTACGTTTTTACCGTTGAAACGATTTGTTCCTTAAGCGTTACAGTAAAAATGCATTATAAGAAAAAGCACATAAACGATATAAACAATATAAAGAAGCTATCGCTTTAAAAATGTTCAACCCGCAACGATACGATATTCTCTTCTAATTTTCTCTCGATAGATCATTCTTGTGTTACTTTAAAGACCAGCGATATAATAGTTCCTACCCTTGAACAGAAATTGCGCTCGTACCTTCGTCTCGTAGTTTTACTGCGAAAAGTTACACCGCGTTCGTTGATTGAATATCGTATTGCTGTTCTTTGACGAGAGGCCGCGTGCGCTCGCGCACAGCAGCTTTCTCTACGACGATGGGACAACACGGTATTAACGAAACATACGTATGTGTATGTAGCAGTCCTGCAAACCGCGACGGAAAGCTACAGCGTACACAAAGAGCGCATTAGCCCTGGCCATAAAATAAAATAGCTGAGAGAGAGAGAGGGAGAGAAAGAGAGAGCCCATTTCAGTTGGTTCGTTCTACACACACACACACACGCGCGCGCGCGTTTGTATAAGAACTTCGCGAAGGGAGAATACAACAACGCGAGGTGCACTTCGTATTGCCTCGAACGTTACGAGTCGACTTATTTACACGAGAATAGAAGGTAGAAGGTCGACCATTACGTGGGGTAAACGATGTCAGCCATTTTGTGAACGCAATGTCCGTGACGGCGCGTATTCACCTGTACCGATACGCTGTGGTCATTTCGTGGAAGAGACAATTAATCTTCTACTTAAGTAATCTTCTCTTCCTTTTCATTGTTTTCTCCTACAATTATATATATATATGTGTATATATACACACGCGATGAGAGAAGACATTTTGTCAACGATCGTGACATTACTTTTCTACGCATAATTAAAAGCTAGTACAATAATATAAGAGTGGAAATTCGTAATATATCGACGACCTGTTATAAGCGTAAGAAGGTAGGTAAGCAGTAGGAACAGCGCGATCATCTTCGCTGAATAAAAGGGAGACTCCGAGAGAGGAGGACAAAGTCAGGATCGAAGCGTGGTATTAATCATCGAACGAGCTGCGATTGTTAACGGACAAAAAAGAAAACTCGTTCATTATTACTCGAGAGCTGAAGAGTAAGAGAGACAGAGAGAAAGTGAGAAAGCTTCCTTCTCGAGTTAGAACGGATATCCGTGTTAAGAAAGGGTCAAATTGATTGAAAACGTACAAGTTGGGTCGTTACGGGGGTTTTTTAAAACCAGTACTAATGAGGATCGAAAGGAAAAAGTCGAGTCATCGGAGATGAATCTCGCGGTAGGTAGACCTTCCTTCTTTCGCGAGGAAAAAGAAAAAGGGATCAAGTACGATAGAGAGGAAGGGTGGGAGACAGAAAGAGGGAAAAGAGAACGAGAAAGAGAAAGAGAAAGAAGGAAAGAACAAGGGGTTCGCTCGGACAAGCTTTTATTATTTCTTCGGGCATTGTTATTCATTCTCCTCGGTGTCGGAGCGCTAAGAGCGTAAGCTTGTCACGGCGAAGAGTCCCGCGAGGCACCCTTCGTACTCTCCTTCTGATCCTGCCGAGAAAGCGCTGTGTTTGCAGAATTCATTGAATCATTGCCATTCCGGACGCGAAGGCACCGGGCATGCAGTAGCTTCGCCCGTGCCGGTGAGCGCAATTTTTCAATTGTGATTTCCGCCAGTAGACTAGAGAAGGAAGGTGGAGGTTGAAGTGTTACCGAGGATGCTTGGAACGAGAGGGATGGGTTGGGGGTGAGCTTGGATCGCGTGCAACCGAGGGGGTGAGTTTCGGGCGATCAAACTGGCAGGATGGTGGTGGTGGTGGTGGAGGAGGAGGGTAAATGGGGAGACCGCTACGAGCCCGATGAATAATGCCCTTCGCGAAAATTGCCACGGAGGCAAGTGTAAGAGGGGTTGTTACTAGTGAGAGAATGTGTGCAAGAGAAGAGAAGAGGACGAGGGAAGAGGACGAGGAGGAGAAGGAGAAGGGGGAGATGGCTGGGACCAAAACCATTTTGATTTCATCTTTCGGAATTACGCCAAGTTTTAATTATCTCTCGATTACGTGCCGAACGGCCTCTGCGAAGTCATCGGACGGATAAATTGAGTAACTTTTCGATCGGTGCTGATGGTGGCTACATAGAGAAAGGGTTGAACTTTCGTTCGATCGTAATTCATTTTTATATGTCGTTAAGCTATTCATTTACGATGAAGCAGTTGGAGAAAAAAAAAAATATATATATATATATATAGCGAGAATTACTTTTTCATAAGTACACTATTATTTTTATTGAAACAAAATCATCTCGCGCCATGATTGTAGCTTCCGGATGGACCAATAATTAAACAGAAATATGAAAATATATATAGGGCTTTTTAGTAGAATAACGTTTGATCTTAATCCTCGGGTACGTCGTAACATAAAGTTCATCGTAAAAGTAAGCAAATCGTTTTCAAGCCATTCTGGTTACTTTCTAGTAATTTTCTCAATCCTCGAAAAACATCGTAACGTCTCTGCGAATTCCGCTCTCACTTCCCACACACGTACGGTCATTCGTTTTTATAATAATCAGGAAACACTCGAAGAAGCATGTAGCGTGAATAGATGTTAGTGAAAAAAATAAGCCAAGTTGCTTGGTTAATATATGGTCGAATAGATATTAGTTTATAGCATTGAGAAGCTAATACCGAAGTATGGTATTAGTGGGTAATTGAAGCCGGTGCTAGTAGCTTTAGTCTCGTTATTAGGAACGCGCGCATTCGTTCGTTCGCTCACTCGTTGTACAGCAAAGAAAGGAAACGTCCGTCGTAGATGTATAATTAAAGCGAGATGAATGCCATGCAGAGAAAAGCACATCGTTGAGTACCGGAGTCTACGAACCGAACGTGTACACCCGATTAACAAGCTTGGAAGATCTACTACGTGTATACGGCGATTCATAAATGAGCTTCGATATGTTTCGAGAGATAAATTAAAAAAAAAAAAAAGAAAAG
Source organism: Vespula pensylvanica (assembly GCF_014466175.1). Classification (NCBI taxonomy): domain Eukaryota; kingdom Metazoa; phylum Arthropoda; class Insecta; order Hymenoptera; family Vespidae; genus Vespula; species Vespula pensylvanica. The sequence goes on from NC_057696.1 coordinate 2,923,810, forward strand.
AAAATAAAGCAAGTTAAATTTATTACATGAATGCACTAAGATAATCGAAAGTACTACAGTTTTTATGTTTATAGGCAATTTTTAAGAAAGACCGTAAAAGACGTTTTTATTAGCTCCTTAGACTTTGTTAAAGCTTTCTTACTTTTCTGCATCAAGGAGTTACAACAGTAACCAATGAGAAATAGAAGTCAGACACGACGTTGTTTCCCATGCCAGCGAAAAAGGAAGAATCTTCCTAACGGAAAGTCAAGCGTATGCATATACATATGTATACGCTGAGCGAGTGCAACGATCCTGAAGTATACAATTTTCCTAGATATGACTACTCCTAACTACTTCTGACTTTTTATTTTTACCACTTAACTCTTTTAGATCTTTTATTTCATTGCTAAGTATGTAAAACAGTAAAGAAAACTCACGTATAATGACAACGAGATATAATGATATATGATAGTACTAATAATAACTGCAATGACTCAAACAAAACGAAACGCAGAAATGTAATGCTTATAAATATAAGTAGAAAGTAACTCAATTTCGTTAAGCAACAATTTCAGAATAGAATCGTACGATCTTCACGAAATATTTTTATATCGTACAATGTCATTTTATATCGTAAAATGTACTTTGATGGTTTCGATGTCACTCCCTCGATATCGTATAGATTGTAATGTACCGGTTCGTTAAATTTGATAAGTACGATAGATCATAAGACGATGTTAGTTTGAATCGACCACATACTCTTTATACTTCGTCGAGATTTCCCACATAATATTGCCATACCGTATTATAGGAGAGAGAAAGAGACCGATATAAAGAAAAGGAGGGTGAACGTGTGCGCACCCTATCCACCCTCTTTTCGAGTGTTTCGAATGCGAATGTAATATTCGCGTACCATTAACCCCGAACATGTGTAGGGCGTAATCGTTTCGTGGCCCCTACGAACTTCTAACTGATCCGAGTCGACTATATACGATCATTATTGTTCTTGTTATTATTATTACTATTATTATTATTATTTAAAGAGCTTAAACTTTTGTTAAAAAAAAAAACATCGCGTTTATCCATGATGTGCAAGCTCGATGTCGCGTTAAACGTGGACACGAAACTTTCCAAACTTTTTTTAACAGAACGGCGAGTTTAAACACGATTTAACAATTTAACCTGATACACGATAACGTTTCTCTCTCTCTCTCTCTCTCTCTTTTTTTGCTTTACATTTAAATGCATGTTCTTGTCGATCTTATACCAAATTAAATAAATTAATTAAAATGTGGAATATCTACTTTGTTCGATTAAAAAACAAAAACAAAAAAAAAGAAACAAGGAAGAAAAGAAAGGAAAAGAAAGAGGAAAAGAAGAAAAAAATGATAAAAGAAGCGTTAAGAAAGAAGAGAAATCGATTATGTCCACCGATTAAAATTCTTCTGCTCGAATAGTACTCGCAGTTTAAGATAAATGTTTGGTACAAAACCTAACGTGCAAGTTCACGTAAACTGTTAAAGTAATATAGCGGTCGATTGTAAGGATGACGAGTTTCTGAAATCATTGTCAAACCTTTAATCAAGCGTCAAGTACTTGTCAGACGTTAATGATCGTCGAAGACAATACCGAGGTAGTCGGTAACGAATGGTTAGAGTTTAACAGCCCGATCAAAGTTTCTTGCAACGTAACATTAAGGGAGGGGTTGCACGAATCGATCCGCTTTTGTTCTTCCACAGAATATATCTATACCGGCAACTTATGGACAAGAGTATCATCTACCAACCTTACGTTGAATATCAATTATTCGAATCGAGACTTTGTCAGTACACGGATACTCAAATGCTCCGATATTCAAACGTAATAGGTTAAGAGTATCCGTAAATAGACTTAGGGGATGGTCAAATACACGCACGAATATATTCTATTATTTAACGATCTTATAGTAGCAAGCACGCTCATTTCTTTTCTTTTTTTTTTCTGTTCAACCCGAATATATTATCTCGTTGTAACGTCATAACTATCGTGAAAAAAAAAAAGAAGAAAAAAGAAAATGTTGAAACGATTATGATCGATAAAATATCAAAATAACATCCTAAAGAAATATTCCTTGTTATCCTATTTCATCGTCTTCTTTACATCTAACTTGGATAACGAAAACATTTATACATTATAATTTTCGTATAACATATTTTTTTGTTCACTTGTAGAAAATGTGTTTCTGTAGTTTCGACAGAGAATAGCTGTGATAAAAAAAAAATATATATATATATAAGGTAATATCGTATTTTACGGTACTACGAATATTTCAATAAAGATAGGCAATAATCGAAACTCGTTCGAATTTACAGGAAATATTTTGTAAAAAAAAAAAGGAAACTAAAGGAGACTAAAAAAGAATAACAAAAGAAAGGAAAAAAGAAAGAAAGAAAGAAAAATACACACATTCGCGTAAATTTCTTGAAATCCATTTACTGTCAGACAGATAACAGGCAAAGCAAGTAGGCACGCTTGAAGCGTGCGCGCGCGCGCAGATGCTGTCGCTTCTTTTCCGTAATCTGGCTCGACCAATCACGCTACGGGAAGCCTCGTTGATCCCGCCCCTTTGACGAGACCTCTGCTTGTCCCTACCCCTTCTCATTCTCTCTCTTTCTCTCTACTTCTCTCTCTTTCTCTAACTCTCTATCGCTATATATCTGCCCCTTTCGCAATTTAAACAAATCACTGCTGTTATTACGCTTCGCAAAGTATACACGAGTATCAATAACTTTGTCACGGTCCAAGATATATATCTACTTACAGGCAAACCATCGAGGATATCAAATATTATGCCGTACGAATGATTTCTTTTTTTTAAATTGAATTTCTCGCGAAGAAACACGAACCGAAGAAAAAATCCGATATGCTCCAACGATTTTACTGTTCGTCTTGTATTCGAACGATTATTATTATTATTATTATTATTATTTTTTTTTTATCTCGATTAGGTGCTAGTGTTTCTTTTTCACGTGTACATTTTAACAAAATTACTCTCGAATAATACTTGTACAAATGAAAGTAAATGAAAATTTTAGTTTAGACATCGAAAAACGAAAACAGTTGTGTTTAAAGTAAAATTATAGTAAACTAAGAGTACTAATAGTCGTAATTGAAATAATCTCGAATGGTATAAAAAAGTCAATATTTACTCGTCAGTTTGATTGCGAGTCTAAATATATAATATCGATTCCAAAATAAGCATTTAATATTGAATAGTCTAATCTCTACTATAATACTATTGATAAGTATACTGTAAAAGATACTGAATTAAAAATAAACTTTGGTAAAAATCGAATATAGGTTTCGAAATACGAGAGATAAGATTTCCATTTTAGTTAGATCTTGCAAATGAATTTCTAAATATACCTACATCCTTTTAGAAAAGTAGGTACCTGGTACGTTTAACGAGGATCATAACGATCACATCGATACGAGTCGTAGAAAAAGTGGAGTCATTTCGTCGGTCATTCAGATGGCTATCGAGCGAAGATAAATAAAATAAAGGCGGCATACGAAGAGCTGCATTATGCAAAAGCGTCATTAATTGAATGTACGAGAAGGAGAAAGAGATAGAGAGAGAGAGAGAAAAGGAGAGAGAGAGAGAAAAAGAAAAAAAGAGAGAGTAAACTGTTAGGAGTCTCACGAACGTCTCTAGAAACGTGGCTGTCACGCGAACCAAAAGAAAGCCTCGAAAGGAAATAATAAAAGGAACTCGACGTGTTCCTTTAAACCACCAGCTGAACTCCAAGCTAAACGTGTTCGATGACAAACAGCTTTACCCTATTAAACCAGACCCTTTTCTGTCTTACCCAATGTCACGAGAATTTAAAAATCTTTCAACACTTTGCCGAGATCTAAGCCGTCGTATCGATCTGATCGATCAATTGTATTAATAAAACGTGTGAACATACTGGACGTCTAATTATCTTGATTTTCATGCAACATATTCTTTTGATACGATAGCCTTTAATTAAAGTTCCTTAAATCAAATCGTTTCTAAATATTTCATAAACGAAATTTTGAAGTTTACTAATCGAAAATTTATTTCATATGAAAATAACGTCACTACTTAATGAAAGTATCACGAAAATTTAATATCGTATCATTCCAAAAAATTCGAATACTAATTTGTAAACCTTCAGTATGTTTTCTTAAGAATTCATTTTATGATGTTATCTAATTAATCTATCTGTTCGAATATGATTAGCAATATGCAATATATTTAAGTAGCATAATGTTTAGCTATTATTAGAGAAAAAAGAACATTTGGGAAACATACTGAAATAATATACAGCCATTCGCCCGGTAGTACTTGCGTTATATGATTTATTAAATTTCGATAGATCGCAAGTAATACCGACCCAGATCTCACCACGTGGAGGTTGCTGCACCTGGAGATCCACGGGCTAACAACGTTTTTGTAAGTCGCGTTTAATGAACCTTCAATCGATCCGATCGCAATCGAAAGAGAATTTATCAACCGCGACTTCCCTAACCTACCCGCGAAAAAGCGTGGATTTTTAAACTAATCATTCAAAAAATTTAATTTAATCGTTAATTCAAATAAAATTTAATAATTTAATCGTTAAATTCAAATAAAATTTAATCATTTAATCGTTAATTCAAATAAAATTTAATCATTTAATCGTTAATTCAAATAAAATTTAATCATTTAATCGTTAATTCAAATAAAATTTAATCATTAATTTTAATTATTTAAAATACTATATAATCTATAACTCTTTCAAAAATACTATAACTCTTTCAAAAATACTTTATAACTCTCTTGACATTACTTTTTACATATAATTTGTATATGTTTTATATATTTAATGACTACAATTTAATGTCATATTTATAATTATTATAGTTACATTTATAATTAATATAGTTACATTTGTGATTAATATAGTTACATTTATAATTAATATGATATTATTGAAATATTAATTTATATTGATTATATTATTGATATACTATATTATTGATCAATTTATAATTGGAGATTAATATATCATATTACTGATAAATCTATAATTGAAGATTACTATGTTATATTATTGATAAATATAAAATTGGGAATTTAAAAGTTAAATAAGCTAATTATGAAAATTATGAAAAAAATATTGTGTTAATTCATAAATTATTGCCGTTTTATAACTAACGACATTCATTCATAAATTAATCCAATATATATAAATATAAAAAAGATTATGAAGTTTTGAAAAAAATATTGTGTTAATTCATAAATAACTGCCATTTTATAACAAACGACATTCATTCATAAATTAATCCAATATATATAAATATAAAAAAGATTATCAAGTTTTGAAAAAAATATTGTGTTAATTCATAAATAACTGCCATTTTATAACAAACGACATTCATTCATGAATCAATCCAATATATATAAAAAAGATAATGTAACTATAAAAAAAATATTGTGTTAATTCATAAATGAATACCGTTTTAATTAACGGCACTCATTCATGAATCAACTCAATATATTATCCACGCTTTTTAAATTACCTTAAATACTAAGTGGCAGATAATTAACTGATCTGCCATTTCGCGTTAAACCTTAAAAATAAGGTTCTTCCTTAAAACTAATATCCTTAATCGAAGAAATTTTCATCTCTTCTTTACTAAAACGCCTTATATTAACCTTAAAACTAATATCCTTATTCGAAGAAATTTTCATCTCTTCTTTACTAAAAAGCATGCCTTATATTA
>NC_057696.1:2929663-2937031 GCF_014466175.1 Vespula pensylvanica
TTCGAAGAAATTTTCATCTCTTCTTTACTAAAAAGCCTTATATTAACCTTAAAAGTAACGTCCTTATTCGAAGAAATTTTCATCTCTTCTTTACTAAAAAGCCTTATATTAACCTTAAAACTAATATTCTTAATCGAAGAAATTTTCATTTCTTCTTTACTAAAGCCTTATATTAAGCTTAAAAAGAAGTTGCAAGCTTACAACTACAACTAACTTAATAGCATATATTAAAATAATTGCGCCAAAGCGTAAAAGCATAAGCATCCCAATGTGCACCATGCATCATGCATCATGCATCATGCATCATGCATCATATATCATGCATTACGATTATACTCCAATGAATTAACATGCAATAAATGTTGAACAAGTAACAACTTACTAATATACTTTCCCCATATGTAAAATATTGTATAATATAAAATTGTTCTTAATTAATTAGATGTTTTTTATCAACATTGCAATGATTGACTTTTATATTACTCTTCCAATGTAAATTTACATTCATTCTCATTATGAAATACCTAAAACATAAAAAAATAGAGTGTATATACAATAAATTATAAAAACAAATAGAATAAAACCATATTGATATTTTATGCAATTTTCTTCTCTGTATACCAGCATATATAATGCATATAAAAAGCAAACCAAACTATCATAGATCCACACATCAATGGAGATTATACACCTGAAACATATATTTTCAATAATTAAACATTTTATTAATAAAGATTATTGTATAACGAGAAATGTTGCATTTATTACAAAAATAATAAGTACTAAATTTATATAATTAACTAAAAATTTTTAATAATGATATAACATTAAATAATAATTCTATTATAACAAACTCAAAAAAGATATCTGAGAAATTTTAAAAATGCAACAAATCTTCAGTCTTTGGTACATCCCAAAAAATATAAGAAATTATATTTTAAAAAACCATTGTAACAAAATGTTATAAAACAAATGTTATAAAAACTCATTGTAAACAAAAATAATATTTAATGTTCGTTTAATATCATTAGCAAAAATAAGTTTCCTTCAGAAATGCATATATATATTATATATATATATATATATCTTAAATATTAGTCATCTTAGTATCTTAAATAGTAGCCATTTTAATACAACAATTGAAAATAACTGATGTTAGCAAATCCAACGATGATCACCTATAACAAAAAGAAAATATATTAATCATACAATCAATGTATGAAAAGCATGAAATATAGCACGTCCACTTGATGTGCCAATGTGATATAAATGCACTTTTCAATTTGATTCCCTATCCATAATATTTCCCTATATGGCAATAAGATTAAATTAAAATAGATTAACTTAAAGCACATAATATTTAAGCAATTGAAAAATTTTTAATATTATACCGTTAATAAAAATAAAAGGTTTTTTAATTATTATGAGAATTACTTTTATACTCATAATTATTTTACTAGAAATTACAAATAATATTCGATCAAAGTTAAAGATTGTAAAAACAAAACAAAAAAAGTGAATTACTATAATATTAAAGATAGTCTCATTTAAGCTTCAAAATTTAATAATACACGAATCTAAGTATTCTCGACTTTAATTAATTAAAAACTTTTTTTTAGATGAATCAAATTAAAAACTGCATTTGTTAGATGACTCAATTACGAACTTTATGTGCCAAAGAGACGAAATGGTCCATCATCTGAAATTATAACGATTATTACTGACGAGCAGAATGACAACGTGGTAAAAAAGAAAAATAGATATAAGAGTATGAGTTATTTTCAAAAGAATATATTACAATCCTTTGAAATATGACTCATTGTTGATAGTTGCCCTCTTGAACCACATATAGTGGAGGCCTCTTCGGCATACAGCCTCTTCTTTGCTTCGTGCCCTAACCATTGCTTTATGGCATTCCCTAAGTACAACGTATAAAAAAAATGAAAAATAAAAGCTTATTATACATTTCGTGAACTATCCTAGCCTGTGGACGATCAATGGATCGAAATAATCCACCAACCGTACGCATTTACACAGACACATTTACTCGAATGCCCAAGCAGATATTTCTTCAAATCGATGAACCTATTATTAACACTTCGGATTTGAAGAATTAAAAAGTACCGAAAAAAATCACAAAATCTGTCATGGTCTTACTCTTTTATCTGACCACTTTTACTTGATATCTTTACTACTTTTACTTTACCATACGTGATAACAAAATATATATTATGGAAATTACGAGAGAGAGAGAGAGAGAGAGAGAGTACGAAGTGTTAATATACTTAATACTAAGTATCGAACATGTTCAAAAATCTTTGTTAATTCAAAAGCGTTGAATTTCTAAAGACTTTTATACTGTTTGATACTGATATATCACGCAATACAGAGCATCAGCAAAATATCAGAAAAAGACAGACATGCTGAATAATTCTAAAATTTGCTGAAACTATGCAAATATCCGGATACGGAACGGTCCACTTCCGAGTGGAAATATTTTGTTTATCCGGCCCTTCCTACTTAAAATTAAACGCATTCACACAGAAAAATATGCTACCTGCCTGCCTATAACCCATACTTCAAAAATATCAAAACATTCATTCCAATACATACACTCCACGATTCTCTCACATACCGCCAGGGTGCAAAAGCCTACACTAGAGAGTATACCCCGGGGCATCTCCGACACCCTAGCTCAACCGCGTTTTTCTACCTTACATACTAAGGTGGTTACGTACCAATTGCTGTAATCGACTGTCAAGGTTGATGATTATTGCGTAAATGACTAAGGCAAAAATACTAGTACATACTAGTATATATACATACTAGTAATATACGAGTATTTCAAAGTTTTCAGAATGTCTGATAATTCTACTACAAACGTTACGTACAAAACGTTATTAATAATATATTAGTTATGTAATAATAGGACATGTATTTATTTAGAAGTTACCGCGCGAACCGACATACGATTCATCACCTAACACGCACACACAGATGAACCATACATCGGGCACAATCACCAACGCAATAACAGTCGCCAAGGGAGAACTTAAAACTAAACCCGTACAAACTGTTTCTCACCCATACGCGTACACCTGGGTACACGCATACATGAGAACGCAGAAGGTACGGGGGGAGAAACGGGAATTAGTTCATTAGAAGCTGCAAATCCTGATCTAAAAGATAGATTAATTTAGATATTCTTGAGTTTACGGGCTATGACTCTACAAGTCTCTTCGTTTTTTAAGCAATGACTCTACTCGACACTTTTCTCTTTCAAAACCAATGACTCTATTGAGACTTTCTTTTTACCAACAAAATTGATCGACTATTTAATAATATTTTTTGTAACAATAATGAAAAAACCTCGGACGATTCCTTTTAACAAATGGCTATTCTAATTAGAAAACGATATCATAATTCACCATTTGTTTTCCAGAATCTATCCGTCGCGTTTGTCTTCTTGTACATTTTTTTCTATATTGACATTGATATGTCCAAGTAAGCCGACTAAGCTAAATAGACTAGGTACGAAACAATGCATGCGACATAAACCATGTCACATGCCTTTTTCGACGAAATCGGGTAATGAATGCCCGATTTCACCACTAATATCACGAACAAATACGAACAAAAAAGTGCTTATTAATTGCACTGTTAATAAAACGACTCGAACCGATGAAACAAGAAGACCCTATCCTGAACTAATATACAATAAACAATGGAAAAATATACCACTCATGTGTAAGTCCAAAAGAGGAATTACTCATGGTCATGCTCGTCAAGAATTTATTAACAAAATTACAACCAGTAACTCGTGCCGATTCGGACCTTTTGTCCTCGGCATGATTGAGCACCGGAGGGACTTCAAGTTTGTTCACTCACTAGTTAAGAAGTTCTCTGATGGCTCCAAAACACTCCTTCGCATTGATCCGTTCGATATCGAAGAAAGTTGATCCGTAGAAAGTTAAAAAGAAGATAGGCCGACATCAGAGTAGGTTGATATTCAAGTAAGTTGACAATGGAAAGCTCAACGCCTAGAATGAGAAGGTGTGATCACAATGATCATCTGTAAAAGAACAATAAATAAATTTTTATTAAATTTATTGTAATAACAATATTGTGAAATTATTACCTATGAAATCTACAAATTTACTTACCAATATTTTTCTACGAAAAAAAAAAAGTATGTTTCTCGATAATCTTCAATGATGCACTGACTCTAAACGCGAACAGTCTGTGCGACTGTTTGAAAAGAAATACTTTTTACGAACAAGCCCTAAAATCTATGATTGATTGCTTTGCACGCAATCAATTTTAAGTACAAATGTTTCTAAAATTGAAGTCGCGAGACGCGTATGTATTTAAATTGACGAACGAACGTGCTTCTAATTCGCGATTTTGATTTTATTTAAACGATACAATACTCCATCAATTGCCACGCGCACGATTGCAATGATCCTGAAAAAGTAAGAAAGGCAAAGTTATTAGTATCATTTTTATAATGAAAACATTTTTTGTAATTATTAAGGAAATGTTTAAAAAAGAAATTTACTTACTGGAGTCTTTGTGGATCCTTTGCACGATGAGCATCCTGCCCCAGGAAGACGATGATTCTTCTTTTACTTGAGCTGAAAAAAAAAAGTAAAATTATTAGTATAATCGTTATAAAAAAATTTTTAAAATTGTCGAGGAAACGTTTAAAAAGAAACATATTTACCCAGAGCCGTTGTTGGTCCTTGCACGATGAGCGTCCTGCCCCAAGACGATGAATATGCACTAACACTGATTTTAATTCGCGAATTTATATATTGAATTTAATTTTATTTAATAAGCTTATTTAGATATAAATCAAAAATATTACGAACAAACACTGACTCTACATCGCGAATTTATACCGAATCTACAAATTTTATTTAATCAATTTATTTAATTATATAAATAAATTAAAATATTGCAATCAAACACTGCTTCTACTTCGCGATTTTTCTTTTATTTAAGCGATACAACACTGATTTATTCACACTTATATTTTGCACACAATTATAACACTGATTTATTCACACTTATATTTTGCACACAATTATAACACTGATTTATTCACACTTATTTTTGCACACACTTATAATGATGATCTGAAACAAAAATAAAAACAAACTTATATTAATAAATACAAACTTATCTATTATCATTACAATAAAGCGTTATAGAAATTATTGAGAAAACGTTTAAAAAGTTTATTTACCCAAAAGCTTTGTCGATCCTTGCACGATGAGCATCCTGCCCCAGGATCATGTAGAATATGCACTAACACTGACTCTAATTCACAAATTTATATTAAATTTTATTTTATTTAATCAATTTTTTTTAATGCAAAAAAAATAAATAGCAACGATACGAGCAAACACTGACTCTAATAATTTATAAAAATTGAAGAGCTGAAACAAACAACACATTGTAGAATAAGAAAGAGTAAAACATTTTCTGTAAACCATTTCTGAAGGTAACACATAAAAGAATTTATCACCAAAGAACTTATCATAAAACTATCGATTATACTGAATATCTTAAAAATGAATTTTTAATAAATTTTGAAAATTTAAATTGTATTCAAAGCTAAATACTTTTGAAATGTACCAAAGTATGCAGCCGTTTGCTCGATAGTGCTTGCTTTGTATCTTAAAATACAATCCCAAGCAACATCGATTGCCCAGGTCTTACCACTAGGAGGTAACTGCATGCGGAGACCCAATTGTTAATAAAAATCTTATAAATTTGTAGAATATAAAAAAATAACTGTAACAATAAACTCGATTATAAAGAACCTAAAAAGTATATAAATTGCTATATTAACCTATGTAATAAAATGAATTTCCTACAATATTAAATTTAAATTAATATACGTTCACGATGTAATAAAATATAAATTTAAAAGAAATTTAATCGCTGCTTTCGTAAATGCGTACTCTTCGAAATTTAGTATAAGAATAAAGATCTCGCTGCTTTCGTAAATGTGTACTCGTCGAAATACAGTTTAGGAATAAAGATCTTTCTTTACCCTTGAAGAAGTTCGAACGTTTATTTTTATTTTGTACTTACTCGGTCATAGAGTTTCTTGGAAATCTGGAGCCTCCTGCTTGTTTACATACCTAGTACTATCTATCTTACTTTATTATGCCTCATTTTATGTCCTTATAAGGAGATCGAATTACTTCCACAATATTGACTGCGTACTAAACTGATTTACGCATTATTATTGTTATTTCCAGTTCGTCGAATTCTCGGAAAGCTAAGGAATGCGAGATTGTATTAGGAGAGTATGAGCGTCGTTCGTCGTTAATGTGTGTCGAAGTTCTATACCCTACGTGGGCGATGTGCGTGTGCGATATGCGTGTGCGATGTACGTTTTTTTTTATATTACATATATACATCGCGTATATGAAAATCGAGTCTATGTAATACGAAATACGTTACGAACTTAGGAAAAAACCGTTAAGAAAGCTATTACGTAATACACTCCGAGAGACTATAATACATCGATTTTATTTTCACGAATATCTTCTAAATGAAATGGTACTACGATTTACGAACAATACATGTTAGAATATGCGTCTAAGGAATCGATCGATATATATGGATACGATATACGTTAGAAAAAAATATGCTAATTACCTGTAATTATGCGGACGACGAATTTCCGTTGCAACCTGTCGACATATTCAAGATAGCAATAAGACCACGAACAAGGAAGCAAAGTGGACCCCATAGCTCGTGTAAAGGATGCCATTTCAAGTACCTATTGAATCAAGGATAATATTACTTATTTCGATATTTATTATACATATATATAAAAAATAGCATACAATATTAAATATAAGATCATAAAAGTCAAAATTTTATTAATTTGAATGATAAGAAAATAGATAATTATTTCCTAATTAAATAAATCAACTTTTTTTTTAATAAATACGTAAAATAATATACGTGTGGATATGTGCATAGAAGTACCTATGTATATAGATTCGTATATGTGAATATAGACGTATATATATCTGTACGAAAATCGAATATAATACGAAGTATGATCGATAACGGCTAATAAATGAACAATTACTAATTAGAATATTGTTAAAAATCGAGAAAAATAACGATAATTGTAAGAATAATGCTAAAGATTTGGATAAAATCGGTATAGACATATATATGTACGTGTACAAAAATCGAACATAATACGCAATACGATCGATGACGGCCAATAAATGAACAATTTCTAATTAGAATATTGCTAAAAATCCAAAAAAAGAAAAAATTACGATAATTGTAAGAACAATGCTAGAAAATTCGATAAAATCGGTACAAACATAT